>NW_026623828.1:83776-109432 GCF_030028575.1 Malurus melanocephalus | reverse complement strand
TTTTTTTTTTTTTTCATTGTTTGGTTTTAAATTTGTATTCTTTCTTGAGAATCAACATTTTCCTCCAAACCTGTCAACTTTGTAAGAAAATATCTTAAGTAATTTTGATATTATAGAAAGCATAAACAAGTTATACCCTCAAAATACATACATTTTGACAGGTGACAGGTGTTCGTTGATTGGTTTCATAGGGATTTTTTTTTTTTGTAGGGATTTTTTATGGAGTTACTTTCTAGAAAACATTTTATGGTGTCTATCTTTCAGTCTTGGCTATGTGAATAGAAGCACTCTGTGGCAGTGACTAGAGACTAATTTTTTAATTTGCTTTGTAGCATGGATTTCCATCATAAGAATTTATTATTGTTGGAAAAGGCACTAAACATTTATATGACTGGAGTTGGAACATTTCATGTCTCATAAACTATGTGTGCTTATCAGACACATCAATATCACAGAGTGCAGTCATGAGTAGAACTCACAGAGGTATCTCTCAGTGAGACAGCTCRAAACTCTGTACTTGAATTAACACAACATTGTATTCGGGTTCATATTGTGAGCTAAAGTAAATAAGTCCAGGTGGACAATGGTATCCGTGAAACCTTCTCAGACTAAACATGGGCACCTTTGTCTAATTGTGCACAGAATCAGACAGGTATGCAGATCATTAGGTATTGACAAACTTGAAAATACCCAAAATAATTCTTTTAACTATAGTTTTTGTTGGAAAKATAGGAATGTCTTTGTTATGATATTATTTGTAGAACCTGACACACTGAAGCAGGAGGAAGGTAAGTAAAAACATCACAGACCCTCCCCTAGAAGTTAACTTGATAGCTAAGGAATAATCTGCTGATTCTGAGTGTTTTAATTAAGTTCRCTGATGAACATCTGGTGCTGATATTGGACTGAATGATGGAGGGAAAAGAGAAACAGCAGAGTAAAGACARGACTTCTTGATGACAAGGTGCTAGCAAAGAAAATTATTTGGAACATAAGTTGGTATAATTTACTAGGACAAGGTAAGATTTCAAGGAAGACAGCTCATTTTGTTTTAAAATCACAGTAAATTACCTTGCTCTATCTTCATATAAATACTTTGGCATTAAGCAAGGTTACTGATTACATCCCATGAGAATTCATATAATGACACATGTATGTCCAGTCTTAATAAAGTCTGAGGTTAAATGAAATTCTGGCAGGCAGAATTTGGTAATGACAAGTCTAGTGAAACTAGAGATGACCAACATGAGATGACCATGAAATCTCATTGCCAGAATGTCAAAGGGTTAAGGCATGTCCTGAAAGAGTATCCATAAAGATACAATAATTCTGAAATAGAAAATATATGCTAAATGTATTATATTTAATTTTTTTTTTTTTTTATGAACTGGCTTATTTTAGTTGTGTCATAGTATAACTGTGAAACTGTATACAGTTGTGAGCTTTATTGGTTAAAATAGTATTACCTGACAGGCTAAAAATTAATCCAATCCATGCATTATCTGTCTCAGCTAACCTTGTAAACCTGTATTTAACTAAAAGTCTTGGAAATGAAAACTCGGCAAATAATTAATCATGTGAAATATATGAAGACTGGGCACTGCAAGAGGGAGGATGAATTGAACATTTAATGAATAAATTGGTTTGTACCAATTTGTAGCAATGCAACTTGCAGAGAGTGTAATAAATGARTATTTGCTAAGATATTAAAACTGCTAGACTATGTGGTAAAAATACATTAAATATGAATTGCAGCTAACAAAGGTTTTGTTGCTGGTTTGGGTTTGTTTTCTGTTTGGTATTTTCAGCAGGGGATGGGGTGGGGCAGGGCAAGGATAGGGAGGTTATGGACRGTTCTTTCATTCCCTGCAGCTCTTGGAATCAGCCTTCTATTAAAGTTGGAATTTATATGCATATAGATTGAAATTTAATTCCACTTGGTGTAATTTTCATGTAAAAAWCATTGATTGTTCAAATTGCTCAGGAAGCAGAGGGATGTAAAACATGTGTTATTTATTTGAAGTAATATACATTTATCACATTACACTGCCAGTATGTTTGACACCATTCACTAGACAACAGATCTGAGAGTCAGACTGGTGCAATGTAATTCAACAGGAAAAATTTTCAATCTGTTTGCAAAAATGAATTTAAAGGTTGATGCTTCAGCTGAGTGAAAAGTTTACATGAAGAATGTTTAATTAGTATCTCTTTATTCATACATTCTGAAAGTTGTTTTTAAAATTAAATTTTAAAAAGCTAATGAATGGGAGAATGGACTGTAGTTATTCTTTCCTTGATTAAAGGTGTAAAAAAAAACCCAAAAAACAAAAACACAATCTTTTCCAGCTAATACTGAAAATAGGAATTGTTGAGATGATCTTGGAATTAGTCCAACTGAAAAAGTACTAAGAGAAGAAGATAACAGCTGATTGCGGTTATACCTTCCAGCTATGCTACCTTTCTAACTCAAAACTAAAAGGAATGTATAACAATTCAGTCAAAACCTAATAAATCTAAAAACTCCCGGATATTAAAGTATTTAAAAAAAAAAAAAAAAAAAAAAAAAAAACCAACCAAACAAAAAAAAAAACCAGATAGTCACTACAGCCCACTTTGTCTTCAAATGCCTCATGATTTTACTGGAGTGTTTATAAAAACAGTATACCACCTACAACATCCATGGCCATAAACAACTTGTGCTTGGGTCAGGCACTGTGTCTCCAGAAGAGCTTCCTCTCTATTAATATTAAAAGAAGAAGAGACAGCTGTGACTGTTCAATCTAAACTACCATGGCAAACAGAAACAGCACTATATAGAAAGAGACAGTTGAGTGAATAACTTGTTGTAAATTATAGTCCTTTATTCTCCTTGTGGCTTCTCTATAAATAGATTGTGATTTACTCCCATTTATTTTTTATTAGATTTCACTCAGTAAATATCATCAAAAAGTCTTACTCAATGTATTTACACAGATTATTGAAATACAATCAGTGCTGCTTCTATATTTTTCACATGACTCAAAGGGATTTTATTCCTTTCATTCTTGCTGTCTTCATTTCAGGAATAACAGCTGGTAGATGATACAGGTCTCCATGCAAGTCTCCCAGTTTATGCTTCCCTAAAAGGAAGGTTGGGTGGAAATACATTTCCTTTTCTGGTGAACTTAAGCATACTGGCTATAGGCTTATTTTTCTTAGTTACTCAGGGAAGAAATCCTCCAATCATCCAGAGACCCATGCATCATAGAATACAAGTTGCTGTTATTTTCTCCTTACTGTCTGTGTTTGGTGGTTCTGCTTGGTTGGCCTTCATATTTATCCAGTTTTCCATTTCTTCCCTACAGAGAAGATAAATATTTCAAATCAAGAGCCCTTAAAACCCTTGGTTCCAAGTGTTTAAAGGASCCAGCTAAGAGTACATAAGGCAGGTTGTTCTCATTTTTCTACAGTTCTTTCTACAGTTTTTCTCCAAATACTGCTGGACAARTATGTGGCTTGTTAAAAAATAGGAAGGCTTGAGCTGATATAAATAAATCCTGGCTAATAAGTGAAAAACAATAAAATTTACAGGTAAAAGAAAAGTTACAGTAGAACACCATAAASAAAAAAGTCCACTCATGTATGTGTTTCATTTTCTTGGGCTCAACACTCCTTAATCATCAGCGAGACATGCCCTCCAATGATTAAGGATGGCTTGCTGATGATCTCAGCCACTCTGGATGATGAAATGTTTTCATTTAATAGCACATCTTGTAGCTGTTTCCATGGAAAATGGTACGAGACTACTATTAAAATTTTCGTAATTACTTGGAGTGAATATAACACTAATGAAAAAGGGCAAAAAAACATTAAAATGGGAAGAACAATATCAGGCATATATACACAATGGTGTAAGTGAAACACAAAAAAGGTAATGGGGATATAGAGATGAAGACAAGAATATACAGACTTGAATTGCTTAACGACTTTAGTTCAATCTCCYAAAAGTATCTGAATTTAAAAAAAGAACTTTTCAGATAGTTTATTGAGTTTGCACTCCAGGTGTTTTGGGAAGGAAGTGGTGCTACAGAGGTGACTTCTGTGAGAGGCTGGTAGAAGCTTCCCCCATATCCAGCAGAGCCAATGACAGATGGCTCTGGGATGGACGCACTGTTGGCCCAGGCCATCAGTGATGGTGGTAATTCCTCTTTGATAATGTATTCGAGAAGGAAAAAAAACTAACTGTGACCAGAGAAGTGAGGAGTGGAAATATATGAGAGAATCAGCTTTGCARGAGAAAAGGCTAGTTTGGAAGGAGGAGGATGCAAAACAATAGGAATTAAGAGAAAGATTTCCCATCATTTCAATGGTTTTTGAAACTGCTCCTCATAGTCATATATTACATATCTCTAATATACCCAAGWTTTATTTTCATTTATTTGAACCTAAACAGTTTTTAGCATTGATAAGTAATAGCGACGCACATATCTCCATGGATTAATGTATTCATTTCAACTCAGATATGAATGAAATACTTGGCTAAAGAAAAAAAAAAAGAAATTTTGAAAACCTACATTTATATGTTACTTTATTGCATCATTTTTACTTTCAAAACTTATTGGCATGTACTAAATGTACAACTAAAAGATTTTAATTAATATCTTTACTTTCTCTTTTTCTCTTTCAGTGATTTGCTTACAAGAAAAAGATAGGAATACAGAAAAAAAAGGKACAAAAATAGGCTGTAAAAATTTTAGCTGCAGTATACTTATTTTTTTCCTAATTTTTAAGTAGTACTGAGTTTTATTTGCTTGTTTAAGGACATGACACTCAATTTAAGACACTCTCATGAGAAATGAATATTTCCATTWTTTCAGTGCAATACAGTCATCAGACTGTATGGAAAGCATTCATTTAGCATGTTTTTTCTCTCATTTTTCTTCCTTTCATGTGCCACAATTCATCTAACATATTAGCTTTCCAYATCAGCAAAACACTCCTGAAAATTCTCTTGTTAGCAGTTCTTTCATACCTTCATAATTCAATGTTGCTCGTCACAAAAGAGTGGGAGGTTATGAACCTACACTTACTAAATTGTGTAACAGGCATCTGAAATATCATTAAAATGAAACTACAGAAGCGCKCTATTTTCTGAAAAGATATAAAATGTTACAATATAATGCAAGTCAGTCAAAGGAAAAAGCAAGTAAAAACTAGACCAAAAAAATGCATATATTTTCTGATTTGTTTGAATCAAGCAATATTAATTAAACAAATTTGAAGCTCAGTGATAAAAATATTTAGTTTCTATTATTTTCTTGTACTTTTAAACGATTACATTTTCTATGCCATTTTTAAGGCATTTTTCCTGCATCAGTTGAGGCAAATCCTGCATATACAAGCTAGAGGAGACATTCGAACAGAAGCCTGGAGTATAAATGTTCATAGAAGTATGTTCTGAATAATTTTGCAGTACAATTTCCTAGATCTGGATTTTTACTCTTAGTTCATTACATTTATTTCTTGGTGGCAATATATTATGCCATGATGTCTAGAGCTCTGTATTTGAAATCAATCATAAGTTTCCTGTTCCTAAATATAGTACAAACCAAACAGAACTTGAAAATGACCCTAGAGCACCAGTAGAAGCAGTCGAGGAGGAAAAATTGTCATGTGTCATCCCTTGTAGTGGTCCTTGAGGAAACCGCCTCTGAAGTCTGTAGTGAAACAGCCATTACCAACAGCACTGGATATTTGGAAAGAATCACTCTGGGGGAAGTCTRCAGGCTTTAAGTAGCCATAAGAGATTACTGTTCTCATTAGCAAYAGATGTGAAAATACAGAAATGATTCATTGCTACCAGGATACCACAGGTGAGGTTTGACAGTAAAATTCTTAGAAACCAAGGAGTCTTCCACACAGATTTTGGACTCCACTCTGAAGYGGAATTTTTCTGCATCTCATTTAAAACATTAATGTTCTACTTGTTTCTTTTTCTCCCTTCCCATGAAATTTCTTTCACAAATTCATTAAGAATTTTAGCATACAGTAAGAATTATTGTAATCTTTTTGCTCATTGAAGATTCAGTGTGATTTGGGGTTTTTTTGTCAAAGGTTTTTCTTGAGTTTCTTGAGTTCTTCCAAGAGTTGTAGTTTAAAAAACAGAAATGGAAATAAATAGAAATAAAATGGAATATTTGGACTGAAAACTGTAGACATTGAAAGAAATAGATATAAACTCATTAAGCTCTATGGAAACCAAGACAGAAGCTAAGTTTCTCATTATTTATTTTGAAAATCATTATTTATCTAGAAAATAAATMATATATTCAAACATTGGCAAGACTTTCACAATGGGATGGTGAGTTTTTCTCCATGTTATTTTTTGTATGGAAAGTGAAATTCTGTATATTTGAAAATGTAAACTCAAAGCAATATGTGCCTGAGAGGGAAAAGTAAAAAAAAATAATTTCAGTGACCATTACTGGCTTCAGAACATCCTAATTCAAAACCATTTACAGTATAACCAAATGTCCCTAYGAAATGATCACTCATTTTCAAAGTGATTCATAAAACCATAACATGCATAAATTTGGGGGAAAAAAAACCTTACACCAAAAAACTAACACACAACCAAACTGAAGTTTTTTTAAAAACTTCAAACTGGTACTTTCAGTACCCTTGTTTCAATGGGCTGTTTCCAGGAAGAGGGAAAATTATGTATTTTTCTGTGTTCTAGATGCCTGRTGAGCTCCTGAAATATAAATTTGTATTCACTTCTCAGCTGGCAATTAGTTGATTATTCATTCCTGACAATGAATAAAATCAAGCCTATATCAACCCATGGTGCATTCAGCTGGAGAATACAATTTTTTAAAAAAAGATGTGTGAAGATAGGTTTGCAAGTATTTTTTTAGACAGTGACATACTGATTTTAATACTTGCAAGAACCAAGAATTCATCAACATCCTGCAAGTATTTATGGGAGCTGTTAAATGCTCAGTATTTTGGAAAATTTTACAAATTACATGTCTAATTTTAGTTCTAGAATGAATTTTAAATCAGTGGTAAAGAAAAAAGTGATGACTGATATGTTACATTTCACAAATTTATATTTCATCCCTAATTTCCCCAAACTAATGTTTTCAGGTTTTTGATTCTCTTTATAGATCCTCTTGTGAAGAGTTTTACCACTACCCTTAGAACTTGAAATATTTATGAGGAAAGCAAAAAATACATTGAGCTTCCAAACTAAAGAGTGTCCGTTCATTTAAAAAGGAATTTCAGATGCCAGATTTGCAATCATATTCGATCTTACCATCATACTGTATATCATTGGCTTAATCTTGGAAGAACTAACAGCTTCCAGAAGGTGTTAAATATGTTTTGCCCTCGTGATATCAAAAGGGCTTGGCATAAAACAGTGTTTCAAATATATATAGATATTTCAACAGAAATTCGGTGCTTTACTTCTAAGTTTAAGAGTTTGGCTGGATTTTTTTTTCCTGAAAAATCAAAGGTACACCTGAACCATATGCACAATTCATGCTGGAGTGCCTCCTAATATATACCAGGGCACTAGACCACTGGTCATGGTGATTTATCAATTTATATTCAAATTGTTTTTGTGAAAACAAACTAAYACTGAAGTGTTGTGTGCTAAAGAAAGTATTGAGGGAAAATGGCAAGAAATTACACTGAGTAGTGTTCTGGGAAATGAGGAAGAGGCAAGGAAAGAGCCTCCTAGACAGGTCTTTGAAATGCAGAGGCCAGTAATGCAACATTTCAAAGCTGCTGAACCTAAACTGGGTAGAAAGAAGTTTCATTGTTAGCAAGACATTGCAGTCTACCTGTAGGATTGATAGTGCTAGGACGTTAATACCATAATTAATTCAAGAATTATCTTGCTATTGACCCTGCATGAAAGCAGGGGTTCTAGAGAGCCCTAACACGGCCTGAAGAGGCATCATGACTGAATTTGCTAGGTCTGATTCAGTGAGGACTGGTTGCACCTTTCTTCTTCAAATAACTTCAAACCCAAGTCTTTTAACATAGATATATTAGTCTTATGTAATGGGAAAACCTTAAGAAGAATCAGAGAGGAAGGAATATGTCTTTAATAGAGTGAGAATTCTTTTTGCACCTATCACAGACTGAGATCTTTCTCATCACTAGGCCATCTTCATAGCCATGAAGGGGGAGAAGAAATTTTCATATTTGAATTCAAATCTTCCTTATGTCCCTGTGTACTCAGTTGAAAATCATATGACTGGCAATTCTTGCTAAATATGACAATGAGTTTAAAAGGGACCCCTAGACCAGGTCTGTTGTACATTATTCTCAGATGTGCTACATTTGTGCGAGAATTTCTTAATGTATGAGAGGGCTCCAGGTGAAAATTTCAGTRTTGCTTTGAACAAATCTCCTGACCATCTCCATTGACTGTGCTTTGGTTTGCCCTTGTGAGTGTGCTACTTGGTTCTCCTCCCGAGGCAAACAAGAGYGTGTGATCCATACAGCACACTTAAGAATGTGGACAAGCTGGCCATAGGGATCAACCAGAGACAGCTTTATGAGGGTTTTGCCTCTAAAAAGCTCCAACCAGTCACTATTTTCCTGTACAGACAYGAAACAATTGATCTGCAGTCAAGTTTCAGTCAAAGTTGCTTTTTGTCTGTCTAAAAGAAAGGATAWGCTCTTCTGAGACTGCTCACTAGGCCTTCATTTAGTGCCTAGATGGGGACTGCTCTCATTTCCTTCATTTCTCTTTCCATTAGCTCTCTGAGATGTGTGAGTATGAGAGTGTTCTTTGTTGCTTTTGACTACAAATTAAGAAAGACTGCTGCCTCCATTTTAATAAAGTGAATAAAAGTTAATGGAAAAAAATAAGCAGGCCAAAGTAAAACTATTAATCTATGAGAAATGTGAACAGTTTCAGTAGTATTTTAACCTTCTCTGGACAGCTATAAGTGTTCATTTTTATCACTCCCACCTTTTCCATTGGCATAATATAATGAGATGTTCTAAAAGGGAAAATGTTCWTGTTCAAAATGGTCAAAGGCATAAAAATGAAATGAATTGTGTTTATCTGGGTTTTTTTGTGCTTACATATGTGAGTGGCTTGTCTAGAATTATAAAATCACTGCTGTGAAAAACTGATCTCACATAAGAATTGTAAGTGGTTGGAAATTATTTCATTTAAGGAAATAATAAAGCTAAAGATTTAGGCTGTATTCAGGTTTTTAACACCCATTATTTAAATACATATACTGCACCCTCTTCAGTGCAAAGTAGACAGTTTTTGATTTTAAATTGGAGCTATAGCATCCCAAGAAGACTAGATAATAAATACAAAATGAAGAAAAAAAATCCTATTTATCTTTCTCACTGTGTGCGCTTGTAAAAACTGTTAATTATTTTAAGTGAAATCCTCAACATTTTTTCTATATTGTACAGCTCTTAATATTCTGTCAGTAAAAAAACCCASACAACAAAGCAAAAAATCTACACAAGAAAATAAAATATTTATTGGATAACCAATCTGAAGAAAATTTCCAGTCAAAATATTCTATGGGAAAAATAGATAATTATTGTTGGAAAAAGACTCAAACACTTGAGAGCATTACAAAAATCATGAAAAGTATTKAAGTTCAAGAGCTAGACATGTCTAAGAGTAGAATGAGAAGACTAAGGTACGGTATTATGGTTTTCAATAAATGGATCTGGAGAGCACTGAAGTCAGTAAAAAATTCACATGAACTATTCACAGTAGGACTGGGTCCATAGAGACTGTTAGTTATTGTAGCCAAAATGCTTGTCTTTTTCCATGTTATATAGGCTCTAAAGTATTGTTAGCCAAAAAAAAACCCCAAAAAACAAAACAAAAAAAAAACAAGAAATAAAATCAGTGAGACTTTAGCAGAGCAGTTTATCAAATTCTGCAGAGTGAGGGGAGAACAGCAAAAACCAATCCTTGATTGTGAGGAGGCACAGTGCTGTGTCCCTCCACAGGGAAACATTAAATTCTGTAAGTATATTGGAAAATACAAGACTTCTTCAGCCCTTTGTATTCTYAGGAAATTAATTGGTCAATTTCCAAATGCTTTTTCATGTATTTAAACCTAGCAGCAATGGGCTGCTGTTTTGGCACACTGGCATAGTTAATGACCTCACTGATTCAGGATCAAGTGACGTTGCTTTAGCTTCTTTCAGAAAATYACCTGTTTTGTTTTAACAAGGTATAAGAGATATTTAGTGACAATTGCATTAACATTGCCTGTTAAAGCAAAGTGCCAATGATGGAGCTGGTGCTTAATATATTATTTTAAAATATTGTAAKCCTGGAAAGTGTGAACATAAGATAATGCAGATCAATCTTTGAAAAAAAAAAAAATCATCAGTGAACATTTTTGATTCTTAACAGTTTATAATACAAGTTGCAACAATGGGAGTCATGATTGCTAATTCTTCTTACAAAAATGGAAATTATTACRTTGAATATATTGTATTTATAATGTAAAAGGGAATTATTTCTATTTTGACATACAGAGCATTTTCCAGAATAAAATACCCTGTGCAGAAGGATGGAGAGAAATTTTCTCGTTRAATGAGGTTTTTAACATACATATTTAACATTCTGCAATATATTGATCTGCTATCCATTTGAAGTATTTTCATTGCCTTTATTTAATATTTACATATAATAAATTTCCACGTATTTCTAACTTGAGTTCTTCCCTTCAAAATTTGTACATTTACCCTTTGCCCTTTTTTCCATCAAATTTTCGAAAAATACGAAAACTGAGAAATTATTCTTTTCTCAAGAATATTCTTTTCTCATGCTCAAAAGATGATCCCTCATCCCTGGAAGCATTCAAGATCAAACTGGATCTATTGGATCAACCTGATCAAGTGCAATACATTTCTKCTGATGGCAGGGGTGTTTTGGTAGGT
This sequence comes from Malurus melanocephalus, assembly GCF_030028575.1. Lineage (NCBI taxonomy): Eukaryota > Metazoa > Chordata > Aves > Passeriformes > Maluridae > Malurus > Malurus melanocephalus. Next base: position 98,497 of record NW_026623828.1, on the reverse strand, counting down.
GATCTTCAGAGGTCCCTTCCAACCTGAGCCATTCTGTGGGTTTTTGATAAGAGCCGTGATTTTCCCTCAATGTGTGAAGGAGATATCACATGTCTGTCACATGTTGCACCCACAGACTGACAAATACCAGCAGTCCTGGCTTGTAGGTCAGCCTGGTTACACTTCCCTGTTGCTCTCATTGTGCAGATTCTCACTTGTATGACATGRCTTGTTTCCAAGCTGGTAGAAGTCATCAGAATTAATCCATGTTGGATCACAGACTGCATGATGTTTGCCCCTAATATTCATCTGACACTGACACTCCCTTTCTGAATTTCAATAATCCTCTTTCCATTTTTGTGTCTTAAAGAAGAGAATACAACAAAGTCACAACGAGGAGCAGACAAGGGAATGCAATTTAGCAGATGAGCTGCTTCATGGATAACACTGAAATTGTAAGAGAGCCTGAGTTACAGCTGCTTTATTAAGTCATTTCTGATTGCAGCTGCAGGAAGCCAAACAGCAAGCAATCACTTTGCCAATCTTCAGTTTCAAATTTTATTACTGTACTTAGAAATTTACATTAGCAGCCAAAATTTGCCAAAACYTCTGGAAACACTCCCATTCAAGCTGCTTCTATGGGAAAGAAATTTCAGCCTTCARACTAACCATGAGCATTTGATTTTCTATTTGCTTAATTTGTAATTTTGCCAGAAATATAAAAGGTAATATAAAAGGGTATCCAAGGCAATTATTGAAAGCTGTGTGTAGATTGAAAAGCAGGAAAATAGGAATTTATTTATTGTACCCTAGTTCTACACAATACAAAATCACATGAATGCTACTGCACATCTTGTGGTCGGCAGGCATCCAAAAAAGTGGATGTCAGCAAAATTTGCTGAAGGGAATTTTGCCAAACAGAATTGCAGTGGCAGGTCAGAATGCTCTTTGCTTAGCATTTGTGCAAGGCTGGTGATGTCTGCTCTTATGAGCACAGGAATCCTGGTGTTTGCTTGCTCCTGGGAACAAATTATCTGTAAAGACTGGGCAGAATCAAGTGCAATTCCATCTACTAGCACCACACCTTTATTAGAAGTATTCTGCTTAGTTTTTGATAAGTCTGATACCTCAGACTTAAGAAAAATATCAGACTGCTGCTCCACATATTGCTCCTACTTCTTGGGGCAAAATCTGAGCTCTGGTGCAATATGCTTGTATGTGTAACTGCAAGATTTGCAATAAAGGAACAAGATTTAGCAGCTCTGGATGTCTTCTAGTTCAATGTTCTATTTGAAGGGGGACTGTTGCCAATATCAGGCCAGGTCAGTGAATCCTGTGTGTAGCAGAGCATTGAAAATCTCCAAGAGCAGAAGTCCCTTGACCTCCCTAAGCAAACAGTTCCAATGCTGTGTTCTGCTGGCAAYTGCAGTACCCTAATACATCAAAGAAATAATTTATGACAACTTTGTCTTTTTATGTTGTTTGATGCTACTGTGAAGAGTACAGTTCTGTTGTCTTTGCAGCTGCCCTTCATATGGCCATGGACATTTACCCGATTTCCCCTCACTCTTTTCTTTTCTGTACTGAATGACTATTCCCTCACCCTCCCTTCATAGCCCATGTGCTCATGTTGGAAGCCCTTTGCTGGGCTTCTCTTGTTTCTCCATATTCCTCTGGAACTGGGCAGAAGGCAAAGCTATATGCCATACTCTGGGAATAACCTCATCAAAGCCAGATAAAGAGTGACAGCAGATTTCTCTTTTAGCCGTATTTTCTTCTCAGCACAGACTGATGCATTGTTCGTCTCCCATGCGATGACACTGCACTGCTCCATCTGGGCTCACTGTAATCTTTAAGCTCTGTGGTGGGTTGACCCCACCTGRACACTAGGAACCCAAAAAAAGCCACTCTATCACTCTCCTCCACAACTGGTCAGGGGAGAGAAAATACAGCAAAAGGTTTGAGACTTGAGACAAGGATTGGGACAGATCACTCACCAAATCCCAGCACAGGAAAAACAGACTGAACTTTGGGATATTAATTGAATTTATTACCAACAAAATCAGAGCAGGATAATGAGAAAAAAAATAAATCTTAAAAACACCTTCCCCCATGTGAGAGACTGGAGGAGATTGCTGGCTCAAATCATTTCAGGTGCACATGTAGTGAAAAGGGCAATTCAAATCTGTTGAGGTGATGCATTGCTGCATACACCCCTGAACACCCTGTGTCCCAGCCCCTCTGTGGCCACCAATTACTGGCACACTGGACACAACACTCTACACCCAAACCCTGGAGACCCTAACCCAGCTCCTGAGGGGTCRAATGACTGGAAGTCCCACCTGGGGAAGGGCCCAGGAAAGCCAAATGGGATTAATTCTCACCTAAGCCAAAGCACAAGGTGAGAATGCCCTGACCCTACCTTCCCCTGGATTTTATGTCAGCTGGAATATCTCTAGTCCCTGCCAGGAGCCTACTCCAGCACACACTTCCCATGGGATCACAGCCTCCTTTCAGGCATTCACTCACTCTGACATGGATCTCTTCCAGGGAATGCAGGGGGATGTCTGCACTCTCACTGACTTCTGTGGGCTGCAGGGRCACAGCTGCTTTACCTCAGTCTTCACCACAGGCTGCAGGGGAATCTCAGCTCCAGTGCCTGGAGCCCCTCCTTCCCTTCCTTCTCCACTAACCTTGGTGTCTGCAGAGTTGCTCCTTTCACATTTTCTCTGTTCACAATTACATCTTCACATTAATTTTTTTTCCCCTTCTTACACATCTAATCACAGAGGTGTAGCTATCAGCCCTGATAGGCTCGGCCTTGGCCAGCAGTGCATCCATCCTGTAGCCAGATGGCATTGGGTCTGCCAGACATGGGGGAGGTTTCTGGCAGCTTCTCACAGAAATCATCCCTACAACCATGTTATTACCAAAATCTGGTTGTGCAAACCCAATAAAAGTTCTTAACAGSAGTCACACTATTTTGTTGTACCTAGTCTGTAAAAATGTGCAGGATTTTCCATCATAGCTTCTGACAGTGAACTTTGTCTTAACACAAATCAGGAAAGTYTTTTTGACTTCAGTCCTTATATTTTTTAATTCACTCTGGACTGAAATTCTGTGCCAACAACTCCCCTCAGTTTATAGTCATCTACTAATTTGTGTGTGGGTGCCCTCTATGCCGTTACCCAAGTGATGAAGATGTTGAATACATATGGGGTACAAAATTGGCYTCTGGAAACCTCTGACTGCTGCAGGCTGTCAGCCAAAATCAASCCAATAATCTACTATTTGTGCCTGGTGGTACACCCAATTTTCAATTAATCTGAAATTTTTMCAAAGCCAGGTCTGTGTATTCTCAGTTTTCAAATGGGTATGATGTTGAAGCTTTACTGATAACAAGGAAGTGTATGTCCACCAGCGTCTCCTCATCAACATGATAATTTGTTTCATAGCAGAAAGTTTTTGTCTTTGTCAAACTCTTTGTAAATCTGTGCCAACTACTCCAGGAACACTAATCCTTCATATGCTTGGAATAGAACCTAAGAGTAAATGTTTTGTGGTCTTTTTAGGGGCTGACACGATGCTGAGCATCATGTCTTGGATCCACATGGGCTAATTTGCCTTTTTTAAAGGCAAAATTGTTACAATATTAGACTCTTCTCCCCTAATTTTTACTAGTCAGGCATTTTCCCTACATCACCATGGTTCTTTGCAAATGACAGTTGAATTAAAAAATCACAGTAGCCTGCTCTTTCAGCCCTCTTATACCTCATTTTGTTCCAGGATTTGAGTGCATCCAGTGTGTCTGAGTCTGTTTTGTCCCTGTTTTTTAGTGCCCCATGCCTTCCTATCTTTTCCCAGCTTACTCCTCTATAAAAAGGGATTGTTAATAATCTCAGAATCTTGAGTAGCTACTATTTCACTACTTCCTTCTGCGAACCTCTCATGGCTTTTGGGGCTCTTGAATCAGAAAATGTCAGGTAAATGTCTCTAAAGAAAGTACTTAACTCAAACCAAGTATATCAGACCTGCTGCTCCCTGCTACGGTCACATTTTCTGTTAGTCTCACTCAGAAAAGGAAACTGTAGATTTCCAGTGTGGTATAGACAAGAGACAGAAGAACTGGAAGGTGCCAAAATCAATTTTTTTAGCATAACAACTGTTTTTCATCTAAGGGTCTGTTAGTAGTGCACAGGGGAATGGTACAACTGAACATACAACAAAAGTCAGCAGTTGTTTTGATATGAGAGGGACTTCCCTTATTTTCAAAAAGTATTTATGTTTGGACTCATTTTGGTTTCAAATACATGCATTTATTTCAAGCTTGGTGACCATGAAATTTAATGGGGGAAAAAAATCAGAAAAGACTGCTACAGGCTTGAACCTGTACAATTAATTAGAAATAAATGGGTAGTAAAGAGAAATAGGAATGGTCTTTTTTAAAGATTAAACTGTTGTCTTTAGCAAAACTTCTAATAGGCATAACACATCAGATAATGCCTGTAAGCATATGGTAAATGACTTTTCTGGTAAATGACTCTTCTGGCTCTCTACTACAGATATGTACTTTAACCCATGGAAGGCACTTCAAGATGGATTTATATTTGCTGAATCAATGCACTCAATAACATGGAATGTCATGTATCGTCATCATTAATGATTGATTTTCATAAATATTGAAAAACAGAGAATCACACTTCCATTTCTTGTCATACTAAATATTGCCATTAGTGCTGTTCATTTTAATTTAGAAAATACATCAGATGCAGTTTYCAAGAAATAAAAGTTCCATTAGTAAGTTCTCCTTATTGTTGTGTCAGATATCTTTCTGTCTTTGGTAACTCAGCCTCATTTAAGCATATGGCAAAGAGGAAAATGATTGTAAAATGTGAATTTAGACAAAGGAAGAAACTGATTATTAAATGTGAATCAGSAAACAGGAAATACTGCAAGTGGAAACAGAAAGCAGTACAAGAAACTGTGGCATATTAGAAGTAATTTCAGTGGCTCTTCTCTAATCTTCATATTAAGATTCGTGGGGTTTACTAACAAATTGGATTACTCTCTACCCAAATCTTCTCCCTCTCCTTCCTACTCAATGCATGAACAGAAAATAGAATTGAATTTAATGCTGTTTTTAAGAGGTGAAGGTCATTTATAAATTAAAGTTGGTGGCAATTTTTCTTCACACTAGAGAATATGTATCAGCAAAGTATTTTTGCAAGATTTTGTTTTCTATAACTGATCATAAATATTGAGCTTTCATTTCAAACTCTGAAAATTTGCTAGAAATAAGTTGGGAGGCATCTTAGAAGTTATAAATAAATAAAGGCAGCCAAATAATTTACAAAATCACTGTATCTACTTCTGAAAAAAATGTGATTTATTCCTCTTACTTCCAATGGAAGTGGATTATAAAAGGAATTTCAATTGTACTTATTGTCCAATTATAAATTTGGAACATAATAATTAAAACACAGTAATTCAGTTTCAGATTACTGTTAACAAAAGTTTTTTAAGGTCATRAAAGGGCTTATATATTCAAACTGTTAAAGTTTTGTGAAGAAAAGGTCACTAAATGTGACAAAATTTCCATCATCTTCAGTAAGACCATGGCTTTGCAATACATAGTACTGTATGTACAATAAAGTGAAATAGATGCACATTTKGTATTGTCACACCACTTGATGCTGTTGCTAAGGGGAGACCTTGCCACAGGCWTTGTAGGACTGAACCTTTTATAGAGTGAAGAAAACTGGTGAGATGTTTCAGAAAACCAGCACTAGAAAATTTTATAAACTGCTGCAAGTTTAYGTTTCTAGGTGATATAGGCCTTTCCAAAGGTTCCAAATGTTCCACTGATGGAAAAAAATAGCTTTCTATAAAATTTTTTTGGCTGAGTACAGGGTTTAAATGTAATATGTCAAAGTGCTGAGAACTAATTGTGTGTGCATGCCTGGTTGTATTTGTCAAGGAGGCAGACTCTTGCCTGGCTTGCCTAATTGCCTCTGTGTCAAGAGTCTGGAAAATTTGGGGTTCTTACTAACCCATACATTATGTCATTCACATAAATTATAATTTCTCTGGTGTGAGCCATCAAGTGTACAAGCTTTAAAATCACTTTCTAGTAGTCTCAGTGCAACTGTTCATCCAGCCCTAGAAATTATGCATCTCACTTTATAATGGCAATTGGAGTAGAGATAAAATATTTCTTGCTTTCTTGGGAAACAGATCTATTTCACTTCAAGGATGAATTTTAATACAATTATTTCCCTACTGTGCCTCCTAGCTGAAATAGTAATTTTTAGAGGATTAAAAAATATTTAGCATATGGCATGGAATGTATCTGTATAAGCAGAATGACAGGAACTGAATCATAGGGTYGTGCAATGTAAACCTTGTGTGTTAACAAAGCAGTGAAATTAATTTAAATGTAACAATTCAAATTGAGGACACATCTACATTATGTAACATTCATCTATCGGAAGCTCTAGTTCAGAGGCATATTTGTCACAAAGGTACTTTGTCATTAGTCMCCTAAGGTGAGGTATATATGAAATCAGATTTGGCTTAGTTGAATCAGTTCTTTCAAAAGGGGTTTTAAAATGTCCCAGTCAGAGATCCTTTCTGCATTAGAAAAGTTAAGAATTTTGGACTGGAGTAAAGGAATGTTAAAAGCAATTATGACTTTGCAGTCTGTATAGAGAAAGGAGAGTTTGTCTTGACACAAAACTTATAAGAACATGGCTCTATTACAACATGCCCAAAAATTTATCTAGTCCAGTATTCAATGTTAGGAAAAAATTGATAGTGAATACAGTCAGTATAATCCCCTAGTGATACTTCCCCAAAGAAATCCTTTCAGAAATCTGCACTTAATCTGCAGTTTTAGTATTTCTGGGCTAAAGATTGTACCTTTGTATTTAACTGTATTTGACAGAATTTTCTTCCATGAATATTCCTAATCCTTCCTAAATCTTTGTTTTAATATTTACAATATCCTATCCATAGTTTTATCATATCTTGCTCTTCTTTTTGTTTATTTTAAAAGCGCTATTTAATAATGTTCAACCTAATTTATATTTATAGAAGATTATGATGAGTATCAAGTCATCCAATCCAAATTACTTCATAGTCAAGAACAATAAATAGCTCTTGAATTAATTTCATAGTAACAGATCTTGTACAGCAAGTGCCAGTTTCTGACAAAAATTAAATTATGCTCTTTGTGCTGAAAATTATGTTGAAAATGGTTATTCATATAGTTGCCATTTTAAAATATTTCATAGCAACTATTACAGAAGTAAGGGTTGGAGAGCATCTGTCCTTTAAAGTCTCAAAACAGGCTAGAAAATGTTAAATGGATAGGAATTACATTTTGTAGTCAAGATTTCCCCAGAAACAAATTCCAAGATTTCATGTCTGCTAATCTTTGTATATTTATGTATATTATCCAGAGTCTCTTAAAAGAAAAAGAAAAAAAAGTCAAACACAATTCTTTGAGGTGAGTACAAAAAATTTTCCTTTAACACTGAAGGACCATTTGCCTGCAATTGTGTTGCAGGAGGTCCTTCTTTTTTGCATTTTCTCTGTTGCAAAATAGAAGATTTGTATTTGTAGAGATTATATAGTTTAAGTTAATTACCAGAAATGACTGAAACTGGATTCACAGTCACAGAATGGGGAAGGTTGGAAGGGACCACAATAGGTCACTGGGTCCAACCTCCCTGTTTGAGCAGGGTCACCCTAGAGCATGTGGCACAGGATTGAATCAAGATGATTCTGGAATATCTGTAGTGAGGGAGATGACACAACTCCCTGGGCAAACTGTTCCAGTGCTCACTTACTGTCATGGTTTGGAATGCTGGCCAAAAGCCAGGCATCCACAACACCTGCTCATTCACTCTCCCCCACCACCACATTGGGTAGAGAAGAGTGAAGAAAAAAAATTAACAAAAGGGTTCATGAGGTGAAATAAGGAGCGGGGAGGAAACACTTGATGGACAAACGAGGCACTACTTAAATTATGAAGTGAATTTATTACTAACAAAGTCAGAGGAGGAGAATGAGAAATAAAAAAACAACCCCCAAAGACACCAATCTTCTCCCCACTCCCTCCCCCCTTCCCACCCACAGTACAAAGCAGCTGGGGGTGAACAGGGTGTGGGGTTGGTCAGTTCAGGGTATGGGGTTGGTCAGTTCAGGGTGTGAGGTTGGTCAGTTCAGGGTGTGGGGTTGGTCAGTTCATCACCGGATCGTCTGCGGCTGCTGAGGGAGAGGAGTCCTTCCCTTGCGTTACCGTGGGGTCCCTCCCACGGGAGACAGTTCTCGGTGAACCCCTCTGGCATGGTTCCACTCTCACCAGCAGCAGTTCACACACATCTGCTGCATTGTGAGTCCCCCCATGGGCAGAGAGTCGTCCCAAAACTGCTGCACCGTGGAGTCCCTCATCCCCTGGGTGCAGGCCCAAGGCCAGACTGTTCCATCTCGGGAGCAAGGCATCTCTCTCCATGGGTCTCCTGCTGGACACAGCCCCTTCTCGGCATCCGCCCACTCTGGCGTGGGGACCTCCCTCCTCCACGGGCTGCGGGTGGATCTCTGCACCCTCTGTGGACCCCATGGACTGCAGGGACACAGCCTGCTCCACCATGGTCACCATGGACTACAGCGGGACAGCCTGCTCCACCATGGTCACCATGGGCTGCAGGGGCACAGCCTGCTCCACCATGGTCACTATGGGCTGCAGGGGGACAGCCTGCTCCACCATGGTCACCATGGGCTGCAGGGAGACAGCCCGCTCCGCCATGCTCGTCACCACGGCCTGCAAAGGAATCTCAGCTCTAGCACCTGGAGCAGCTCCTCCCCCTCCTGCACTGACCTTGGTGTCTGCATTCCCTCACATATTTCTCAGCCTCCTCCACTGGCAAAACTACTGTGTCCTCCCTTTATTTTGATGTCTTCYTAAATATGTTTTCACAGAGGCGTAACCACTATCTCCAGTTGGCCCAGGTTTGGTCAGTGGCATTTCCATCATCCTCAGAGTCAACAGCAATTGGGTCTGCTGGGCATGGTGGAAGCCTCCAGAAGCTTCTCACAGGAGTAATCTTTTTGCCCCCCCCCCCACCCCCCAACTTCCAAAAACTGGGCCAAGCAAAACCAACACACCCACACAGTAAAGAAGTTCCTCCTCATTTCCAGGTGGAACTTCCTGTGCATCAGTTTCTGCCTGCTACCTCTCGTTTGGAACTGCCAAGAAAAGCCTGGCTCCATTTCTGGAAGAGGCACTGTGAAAGGGAGCTGGTCCTACAACAGGAAAGGTTTGTCCGGGAGTATGGTTTCCAACGCTGACATCCCTTCTCCACCCCCYCGACCCAGGATGACTGGACTTTGACCAAGATACAACTCCTGAGGAAGGACAAGGTTGACCAGGTACTGGGTTGCCAGAGGTACCTGTAGTTCCTCCTGCCCCAGAGTTGACACCTCGGTTGTACACCCTAACTGAGCCACAGGTTGCCAAGTGAAAAAAGCTGAGAGATGTAGGAGAAGATGAGTAAATGGTGTAACATCAGGGAGGACAAGAAGGACACAGAAAGTAYCTTTGCAGAGACCTTGCAGGCACAAAACAAACTTCAAATCCATATTACATGGAAAGAGAGATGGCCTGAGTTTTATTTTAATGACAAGATATAGATTTATCAGATGACGGAGGCCTTAAATGGAGAGTCAGAAGGGAAGAGTACATAAAGTACATGGAAAAGTGGAAAAATGGTGTGGAACAAAGGAGGCTCTCATGGATAGCATGATGTAGAAGGCTGTCACACTTCCCCAAACAAAGCTGTGCGTCTGTTTGAACATGTCCTAAGCACCTGTTCATGAGTAGATGAATCACTGAAATAAAAGAAATTTGGAAATTCTTATTTTACTGAAATCACAGAGACATAGGAGTATGTTGATAGATATGGGCTTTTTGGGAAAGGCAGGCCAGGAAAATAGGTTGGAGATTTTGGAGAAGCATCTGACTGTATAGAGTTTCACTCTGGGAGGAATGACAAGATAGCTGGAATCAGACAAGTTAAAGAATGGAAACCAACATGAGAGAAAAACTGAACTTTCCTTACAGAAGAGGTGAACAAGAGGAGGAAACAGACGAAGACTGCTTTACAGATCATAGAGGAAGAAATCTCATGATCAAAGGCCATGTATTCATGAGAAATTTTATCTTGGTATCTGTTCAACATGCAGGGTACAAGCAAGGACTCAGGAGTTTGGCAAACTGGGGTACATGCTCTGCAGCACCTGCTGTTCATAAACCAGGAAAAGGTAGTCAGGGTTTTGGAGTTTGATGGAGACCTCCATTATATTTATTATCTTCAAGTTTAAAATCCTGCAAGACAGGGGTAAGGGCTTGATAGAGCCCTAGGCAATCCACCCCAGGTGCCTCAGCAGGAGAGTTTAGACAAGATGCTGAAAAGATGTCACCACAAACCTCAAATAGATTGTGATTTAGTGAAAATGAACAGCAGCCCCTGTCTTCAGGAGAGTTTGCCTATGCTTTTTGATGGAAATATGTGGAGATTCTCCCAGSAGGTACTCAGAGGAACAGAAGGGTTCAACAGAGTTGGATCATCCTCAAGAATCATCTCTCCAGGACACAAGAATTCCCCCCGGCTTTTGCACAGGAAGGCAAACAAGTTTGGAAGAAGGACAGCATGGATGAAGAGAGAATTCTGAACTGCAACAATATAAAACTATTTTTGAGTACACAATTAGTGAGACAGCTACAGGACAATGGGACCCTAATGGGACAATACAGCAAGCCAAGACTTCTGAAGAATTGAACTTCTGAACTTCTTATGTTGTTGGAGGTGTTGTTTATGGGAAAATAGGTGATGCTATTTAATGTGTTTCACTAACAGATAGAATGACCAGRTGAAGGTACTGACCTCCTTCAGTAAGTTTATGGATGGCACCAAATTGGGAGAAGTACTTGATATGCTAGAGGGAAAGGTGGTCACCCAAAGGGACTTCAAGGAGCTGGAAAAACTGGACTAACAGAGACCTCATGAAACTGAACACTTATTGGAGTGGAACAAGCCCTTGCAAGAGAATGAATCTATCTGGCTTGAAAGCCGCTTTGAGGGAAAGGTTTTCCAAGTCCCAGTGGTCACGAATGGATCCTGAGTCAGCAGTGCGCCCTCGCGGCTGTGAGTGATAATGAGCACTGAGCAGCTTTGGTGAGAGCACYGGCAGCCAGGTGAGAAAAGGGATCACCCCCAGAGGGATTAGCCATATCTTTCTGGCATCTGAAACCAGGTTTTGAGTGCTGCATTGAATTTTAGTACAAGAAAGGCATTCACAAACTTGAGACCTATCAGTAGAGCTGTGAAGGGGGCTGGAGAATGGACTCATAGAATTGTTTAGATTGGAAAAGACCTTTAAGATCATCAAGTTCAATGATTAACCCAGCACTAAATCCACCACTAAACCATGTCCCTGAGTCCTACATCTACGCTTCTGTTAAATACCTCCCGGGATGATGACCCAACCACTTCCGTCAACAGCCCATTCCAGAACCTCACAACCCTTTTAGTGACTAAATTTGTCATAATATCATATCTATAACTTTCCTGGCACAACTTGARGCTGTTTGCTCTCATCCTATCACTTGCTACCTGGGGAAAAAAAGACCGACACATTTCTACAACCTTTGTTCAGGTAGTTGTAGTAGAYAATTTACTAATTTCAAAGTGGCTATATGCCTTCTGAGAAGAATTTGAGAAAACAGGGGAATTTTTCTTTTTTCTTTTCAGTCTGAGGCAGCAGAGTTAGTGCAGTCTCGCTGCTGCATTCTACTGCCAAATAGATTGTTATAAAGTAGACACATTCTTCTCAGAAGTATACAGAAAAAAAGACAAGATTGGACAACATCCTGAGCAATCTGATCAAACAYTGAATTTAGTTCTGATTTCAGAGGAGTCTTGGATCAGATGGGCTCCAGGGTTACCTTGCAATCTAGTTTATTCAGTGATTTTAAATTATAGAAGACAATGTTCRTTGAACAGTTTCAATGATTTCTTAAGTTTCAATGATTTCTGTTACAGCAATAAGGGCAGAAAAATTAACATTTAAGAACACAAAGAATGCTAGGAACTTTTTCTTTCTTTATTCATGTTTTTGCTTCTAGACTTTTCCAGATGATTTTATGTGCTTATCTAGAGGTTTTAGTTACCTTAAACCATACTATGCATAAAATTCTGAGASTTAAATTTCTCTTTCATAAAGTAAATTGTGTTCCTTGGAGGGTCAGTTCTATTGAATATCTCTAAACTCACCTAAAATATATTTCTGCAAGATGGAACTTTTTAAAGCTTTATATCTGTATGCATTGTCTAGCTGAACTTGGCACAGCTTGCACCTCATAAAACCATAACAGTGTTGTTTCATTTTTTTCCTATGCAGTATGTGTGAATGTATTCTATTTCTTGGTAAAATTCTGTTTTTCCATTCTGCTCCATGGGACATGACTGTAGAACAAATATTAGTTTAAATCTACAACGTTAAGGAGAAAACGATAAAAACAGATCAGCAATAAGCTATAATAATCACTGTAATGTGTTTTATGCTTTCAAAATGCTTCTGGTTTATCAGCCAGAGAAGTTATGGATAGAATAATATCTGCTGTCTTCAGTGCTGTACTCCATCTGCACGTACTGCTCAGATGGACAGTTAATAGAATGAGAAGCTGCACATAAAGGTATCTCAGAATACCTCTTGCTATCTAACCAAAGAACTATTAATAATTAATCAATATTCAGAATGTTGGCTAAAATCAAGACCAACCTGGACTGTCTTAAATTATAATTGCATTAGCAATACAGAACCAAGATCATGCATTAAATACTTGCTGTGATGACCACATATATAATTATACCAAAGAAGACAAACTCTCAGGCATGCAATTGCCTAAACCTTACTTTAGTGCCATCTGAACTCAAGAGAGTTATGGCAAGAGAAAAATCTTCATGTCTTTCAGGTTGTGCAACTGTCTCCAAGTCCTGCTTCTGCACACAGCCCTAGAACTTCCAGGTAATCATTATTCTGCGTGTTTGTCATGAAAGCAAAGACAGTTATTTGCTTCTTCACATTTATATCTCTTTATATTTACCTTCTGCTTYTGCCTTTTATGTTCACTTCCCTTCTTGCTTTTTCCCTAGTATCATTATCTAGCTCAGTTTTTGCTTGGTTTTGATTTTGTTTTTAAGAGGAAAACATGGGGCTGAGAGAAAGTGAGGAGAAGAAGTGATAGATGTGTTAACATTCATTTAGTATCCAGGTCATTACTACCAAATAAGTTTTAAAAAGACAAAACCTAAAGCCTTAAGGACTTAGATATTAAAATGGAGAAAATACACATTATAATTTATACCACTGTCATGTAAAAAAAATGATTTTAAAATGGTTTCTATATTGTCATCCTAAAAATGGAACTAGGATTTTCCTCTATGCTTTTGCAAAACTGATAAATGCAAAAGTTATTTTTTTTAGATTTTGAAAAAAGGTAACAGCTATGATTATATAGCATAAATTTCACCTTCATTCAGACAACACTGTGATAAGATGCATTTCGCATGACACACAGTGACCATATTCTGAAATCTAAACAGCATCACTGAGCAGTGAAAATTTGTTTGGTACTTAGTAGATGGGAACAAAATACTCATTAGGAATTCTGCCAGATGTATTAGTGATCACTTTATTGTGCATCGTTTGGAAAAGAAATTGTCTCATAATTTATGAATTTATTATTCCAGAAAATTTCATTTCAGATCTTTTGTCATAGCTGTTTTAAAGATGGGAATTAACACTGTGTCAATGTTYTCACAGCCTGGATGTGATTTAATTTGCATTATTCTAAACTTTATAAGATTGCATTGACCAAATATATATTTTGTATTCATACCTCCAGAATTAGTGAAAATGCAACACTTAGAGTCTTTCTTCCTGTTGTAGCTTTCCGTAAAAACAAAAACTAAGATAGGAAAATGTGGTAAGAATAAGAAAAATGAAGTTGGAGAGATATGATAGGGTAAAACACAATGAAGGGGAAGAAAGGTTGTGGGGGTGGGGGAAATCAGCATTAAGCTAAAAAGAAAAGGGATATAATTTATAATATATTATTAACTCCAGAATTCCTTCCTTCAGGAGGAATAGCACAGTCTATTAGAGAGTGTTGTGGRTTAAAATTCTTCTCCTTTTGTTCCCTTTCTTTGGGAATTTTTTTCTTCCCCATTTGTTTCTGGGATACACTAATTGCCGGTCATCCTTTTAATTGCTGGGTGATTAACAAGACAATGATACCTATGCCACACCCTAACGGTCTGGCTAAGTGCTCGGAGGGAGTTTTTTGTGTGGTGGGGGGTGGTATTGGCAGTTTTTGTTTTCGCTGCTTCGCGGAGAGGAGGTTTTTTTTCTGCTTGCTGGCTGCTACGGAGAAAAGCTGGCCTGCCTTCTTTTTCTGCGGAGACCAGCACCCCTGCTCATTGGGTTCCTGCTTGCTGCACCGTGGTTTTTCTCTCCTGTGCCTGGTTGGGGATCTCAGCTTCAGGGGTGAGCTCTGCTCCATCCCGTTTCRCAGCYGCAGGATTCCTGCTCGTCTCTTTGCGGTCCTGGGTTTTTTGCTGTCCAGAGGAGATCGGCGTTTTCCGCTGTGAGTTTTGCAGAGAAACTTTTCTCCATCCA
>NW_026623828.1:64808-83399 GCF_030028575.1 Malurus melanocephalus | reverse complement strand
TGCCTTCATTAGCAAACACCTGTCTTTTCAAACCGAGACAGAGAGGCTGAGACAGTAGCTGACTTTAAATGAATCAGACGTTTACATGAGCCATGGGACCATCCACAAAATTAACCACTGGCTTATTCTTTTCTTCTTATTATTATTCTGACAGTTTYAGTGATTCTGAAACATAAGCAGTCATCTAAGAGCGAGAATTTAAAAATGCATTTTTTTCTGAGGAAAGGTTATTATTTGTCTTCAATATTTSTTAGACTTTCCCTTAAAGTATGCGGTAGTGGCCACTTTCAGAGAGGTGAATATTGGAATTTTCAGACTCACTGAACCTCCCAGTTTTGATAGTTTTTCTGGCTATATGACATATTTTCCATATATCACCCAAGGATGTTTTTTTCTATTTGCATGATGAAAACACCCTGCAAACTCCAATCATGTSAGTCACTGCCTTTGTAAAAACAGTCTGTATATCCAAGAGCTGAAGAGAGCTCTGCAGAGCTAATAATTCACATGCCAATACTCTGGGGATGTGTTTTACTGTGAGTCGTTCCTTAGGTCAAAAGTCACATTGTGCAAGGTGAAAGGGTCACCTGGATCTGGAAATAGATGTGTGAATTACTTCGTGAATAGTCTGCTGCCATGAGAAAATGAAAGACTCCAGCAGCTCCCTGTAACAGATAGAAAACCAATCAGAGTAAAAGCTGCAGGTGGAACTGARCTCTGACAGGTGCACATTTTGTTACAGACTGCCTTCTCTGGTTGTTTTTATACAGCATAGTAGTAAGGTAAGGGGAAGAGGAAAGGAAAGGAAAGAATACGTGTAGCACACAGGTTGTAAATGATGCCATTGGAATTATTTTAATTATCAGCCTAGAAGTGAGTGAAGAGAGATGGAAGTAGAGTAAGAATTTGAAGCTTGAAAAGTGTGCCAGAACTTCATAGTTAGCTCAAATCATATATATCAAACACTAAAATGATTGGCCCGACTACTGATCCATGCTCCTTAGTGGTCAGAGAAATCCCTACAGCACTTGCAGCAGTGTGTAGTGCCTCCACCCCACTGAAGCACTGCAAGCAAAAGGGAAATCAAACAGGCTGTGGTGTGGAGCGGTAAAGAGTTGCTGGTGTCAATGTGTCATCTAGAAACTCCTTCATGACAATTCTTATTAGAAGAAATGTCACAAAACCTCATTCACCCTCCAAAGAACTCATGAAAGACAGCCTGATTTTTGTTGATAATCCTATGACTGCTGCAAGCTAACCTGTTTCAGATGTGAGGAACATTAAATCTAACAATCTCTTTAGGGATTAAACCACAGCTCTCCAACCACATGSTGCTAAGGATGTTACCCACTCCACTAGTGGCTGCTCCTCTCATTCTAGCCCTGCTACATGCAATTATGAATTTCCACATTGCAGTGATCTCAGTTYCATCACGAACAACTGGAATGTGTTCAGACTGGGGCTTGATAACTTCCCATACCAGCAAAAAGCCAAGGAGCAAACTGTTCCCCATGAGATAAAATTCCATATTTTGTAGCAAGGGAGGTCTTCAGGAATGTAAGAATAATTATGTACTGGAGATGATGAAGTTTTGAGCACCTGGAATGTTAAAAACATGTACTATCTGACTATCATAACATAGTTGAAATRCATTTTACTATGGAGAGATTTGAAAAATCCACAGCCTCTTCCAACAACCTTTTTGATCTTTCTATGATTGAGGACTAGCCAGACTTGTATGTTTAAGAAGGTTTCAGTCTAAAATACCTTAAACCATAGGATCCTGACATCTTACAYTTTAAGATAATGTATATACTAATACTATTGCATATAATCTCTCCTAAGTACAAGGAAAATCGTCCCAAAAATTGAGTGATATTATACTTTTTATTTTCTTATCACTGAAGAGACAGTATTGAGTAATAATACCAAAATTTGCAAACAACGTTTCTTGKATTTATGTGATTTTGAAAAAAATCATTAATGTTCATGAACACTGATTTAAAACTCATCCAGACATAATGTAACTTCTATGACATAATATGCATGTGACATCAATAGCAGCTGTGTGACATAATTCTGTCTATTATACAGTTGCCACATCATGGCTTTTTCATGGACAAATTTTCTGCAGTGGTATTTGACTGTGGTGCTAGTAGGACTCTCTCCACTGTTATCATTGTTCCACAGTCTCACAGATTTGATCTAATACTAATAATGTTATTTATAAAGTTCTTTTCTTCCTTTGACCTTTCAAAGCACTAAGACATAACCAGCAAGATTAAACAAAAAAAACAAAAAACAAAAAAACGAAAAACAAAAAAAAAATCAAAACCTTCCAATGTTGGAGGAAGGAGAAATCTCTGTGCATGTGTGTCAACAGAATGACAAGATAACCCAGAAAATAATGGCAGGGAGAAGAGAGAGATGAAAGACCAGGTGAACTAAAACAGGAACAGCATAAATTAGTGTTGGGTGAAGAAAGGCAGGCTGAAGTAAGGCTGATGTGCAGGGCTATCCAGTATTTGCTGGCAACTGTGACCTCACAGTTGCTGGAGTAAATCAAAGTAATGCGAGAATATGACATAAAGACTGTGGATTCAATCTAGATTCCTTGCTTCTGGCAAAGAGACTCCTTTTGTCTTATCTACTGCCTATCTACTCATCCACCACTTCAGTAAATTTGCCATCACTTTTAACTTCTGCTTTCCCTGTTTYCCAGTAATTAGTCAGCCTTGAAATAGTCTTGAGTCTATCTTACACCAAAAATTGTGTGAACTCTTAAGAATTCATTGTCTTATGATTTCTTTTGTCAATACATATCTTAAAAGTTGCTGGTTAATTGTCTCTATTCCCATTATATATATATATATATATATATATACAAAAATATTTTTAAAAGGCTTATAGTATTTAATAATTTCATAAAGTCACCATACCAGGAGTTAAGAGATAGCAGGCTTTGTCTGTGATGGAGTTAATTTTCTCCCTGGTAGATAGTACAGCGCTCTGCTTTGGATTTAATACCGGAATAATGTCGATGTCACACTGATCATAGAATAGTTTAGGTTGGGAAAGAACTTTAAGATTATCTAGTCCAGCCATTTTTGTAAATTTGCATTGTTGCTTGGTAGTGCTTACCCTTTKCCATGCTCCAGCAGTGCAAARGTGCACAAGAAGCTGGGAGGGAGCGTGACCAGKACAGATGACCCAAACTGGCCAAAGGGATATCCAAACCATAGAACGCTGTGTTCAGTGTAGAAATGGGAGAGTCAATCTCTGCTCAGGAATGGACTGGGTCAACAAAAGGTGAGCAGTTTTATTGTGACATACTATCGCTGTCCCAGTCTCTGTTGTCTCTAATAATAATAATAATAATAATAATAATAATAATAATAATAATAATAATAAATAATTTTCTTCTCTCAATTTATGAGTTTTACTTTTTTCAGAGTCTTCTCCCCATCCCACCAGGGGCAGGAGGGATTGAGTGATCTGTATGATCTCAAAGGGTTAGTAAAAAGAAACATGGGCTGGTTTTTTTTTCATGTTTCGATTTTTAAGCTGATCCTATGATTATCTGAGGTTTGACTCATACTTTTGAATGGTTGAAATTGGCAGTGATGTCAACATAGAAATYTTTCCAATTTCAAAAGTAATATTCTGGTTTCCAAAGTATTTCCAGACAGCCTGTTTTGATCTTTAGTTAAAATGTTTATTTGTTCATCTATTTACTGTAGTGTATAAACAGTAGTGAAATATGTCACAAATGTTTTCTCATTCCTTTATTTTTGTGTATGATCAGATTATTAGATTTTTGTAAAGAGTAATATTTCCTGTGTTCATTTTCTTAATAGATTATGATTATTGCTGTGTGAGAATGGGAGAATTTCAAGAGATTTAGATGTTCTGCTGATGTGAATGTATTATAAACCTACACTTTTGGTTGTTTAAATGACATTGATGCTCTTCATATGAAAGYTCGGCCAGCTGAAATTTATCTTTGAAAAAAAATAATCTATCCAATAAACCTTGCCTTGCTCTTGATGCACCCTAATTTCCTCACTTTGGTGAAAACATGTCCTAGTTTAATGAAAACCATCACATCACAATGGGGCACTTACACATACATGGCATCTAAATGTATGAAAGTGATGGGAGACAAGACAACTTTCCCTTCTTTTTCCCCCCCTGTATGCAAGATGAAAAAAAAAAAAAAAAAAAAAGAAAGAACCAAGAGAGAGGTGGTGCACATGAGGTGTGGCCTTTTTGTGTTCAAGTAATAATTATCATGGTGAAGATACTGTAACTGTCTTGAGAAACTCGACATTTTAAGCAAAATAAAACAGAGACGTTTAAATCACTTTCAGGAATGGTCTAGACATCAGGATGCTCAGAGCATGTGTGGAATTATTTCCTTAGACAGAGCTTGATCATAGCTGTGTGCAAAAGGTGATATTTTAAGGCAGTCTGAGACAGTTAACAGMAGACCAAAGCACAGGATTTTGGCCTTACTTTGACTTCTAATACTTCATTTTCTTTCAGCTTATCATATTCCTTAACTACAGCAAGACTCTTAATTGAACTGCAGACCATAGTTATAGCATACTAKGATGAGGGAAAAAAGGTTTATTTCTAAATACCTATGAAGTGTCAACTGTGTTAATTAGAGTCAACCAACAGTAATATTCTTCTTTTCMTGAAATTTGACATGACTGTTCTATGTAAGAATCTTCAGGAAGATATAATTATCCATTAAGATTTGCAGTACTTCATAGGATTTAATTAAGACTTAATTAATCTTATTTTATTCAGCAAAAATATTGTAAARATTTTAAAAACCTCAACCTTGAAAGAATGTATTCTTGAGGAAATAACAAATGGTTCAGCTCATTAACTGACTTCTCATGCATTTTCCATAGTAAATCATTGTCAGCAGATTCTTTTTCTTTTGCCAGAAAAAAGAATAAAGTCAGAAAGGACAGTTTACATTTAAGCAGAACGCTTTTAAAAGCTACATTTAGCTTGCTACAAAAAATGGGAATGGGAAGGTAAAAATAGAAGACAGGAAAACATTGAACTCTTTCATCACTCTTGTCTTTCTTCAGTAAGGGCTTGCATCAATTGAAAAGAACATCTCTTTATATTAAATTTCATTGAACTATATGTGACATTAAGTGGTTAGCACTATATAAAACCTTGTTTTCAATGATGTAATTTTCAAAAAATCACCTTCACTTTCTTAAAAAAAAAACCTGAAATTTTTACTCTAACATGGGGTCATAGAGTCAGAGAAGCTTTGTTTGGGTCTGTAGAATACAGTATTAAAWATGGGATTTGATATACTGTGAAGTCAGCAATGTAATGCCAAGTCTTGTTCTCATAAACACGTACTTTTAATTTAAAGTGATAATATATTAATAATAATGTATCTTCAGTGTCATTTATAATTTAACAAACTAATGGCATGTTGCAGAAGCAGTCATAAATGACAAATTATTTTCTTGCTTAGATTTTACCTTTGGTTTTCATCATAAAACAAAAGTACTTGAACAAATATGATTAAAGGACCTTTTACTGGTGCTAAGTGAAGAGGCTAAGAAGTGGAAGAGTAATATGCTTAGTATAAATCTAAAAAAAATCCTAAATTTGGAATTTTTACACTGCATTGTATGGTAAAGAAAGCCACTGAGCAGGAAAGCTTGCCAGGACTAGCCAGCATGCAGACAAAAACTGTCCTCATTGGGATAGGGGTGTGGGTTTCTATATATTTTAATGATATTTGTAATAAACTGGAGTTTTTTAATTTTTGTGTGTGTCTGTGTGTCTGTGAGAAATATTTTTTCTTTTGAGCCCCAGTCTCAAGGGAAGAACATGTTGCAGCCTACAGATAGTCTTTCTCTTAAACTAGCACATTGGGGGTTATCCTCGTGCCGGACTTTCCTGTTGTAAAAATGCTCAATTAGATCCTTATGTTCCGTGGGAATACAGTTTCTCTGGCATTTTCAGTAATGAAACTCTGGTGGAACAAGGCACTGAGAATAGATGTACATGTAGTGTCAGTATGCACACAGACACACACGTGAGTGTAGGTATTGAGGTGCCTCTGAACTCTGGGACTGCAAGGCACTGACAAGAGAAACCAAGGCTRCTCTGTGTCCATCACAGCCAGCTCCACAGAGTTCCAATGCATCCACCACGGGTCAAACCAACAGCTGAGGTGGGGGCACCTCTAGAAAAAATGTCTGGAAAAAAAACCTGGTAAACAGTGGGAAAAATGAACAGCAAGTCAGGAAGGGAAGAAGGTACTCCATGACAGGGCAGTGCATACCTCAAAGGAGCTGCTTAACACGGAGAGCACTGATGTGAGCAGCTGTAAGAGTGGCCAGACAAGAAGGAGACAATTACCAAAAGAATAAAGAAAATGTCTACTGAAAGTACTGACACAGATTCTGGGAACTGGGAACTTGAGAACTAGGTCRCAGAGCCATAAACACCTTTGAAAATTTCAGCTGCTCTCTTCAAAGTACACWCAGAGAATGTAGAAACTTGTGATAYCCTGAGATACCACTGAGAAGGGCAAACAGAACTGTAATGACAATTTGTTGTCAGAGAAGATTGAAAACAGTCCAGGAAAACAAAATGTGTTTGAAGATACAGGAAATAGCACTGCCTATTAACTATTACTGGTGAAAAATAGGAATTAACAGCACTGAAGTAGATTGCTCAAAGTAGGATGTCCTATATCCTTTAATGACATCTTAAGAGGGATTTATATTTTTTTTCCAAAATGGARCCTCTCTGTCTCTCTGTGTCTCATACTTTTCCATTCCTATGCAATCTGAGCCCTGTAAAGCCATTGTATGAGACCTTGGACTCTCATCGGGGTCGCCTGGCTAATGACTGTTGCAGCTATCACCGCTGAGGTGAGAGTCTGCCCATTATCTAATTGGTCCGTCTTTGGGCCCACTGTTGGGTCACTTTGTCCTTCCATTTCTRGGATGTGTGAGTCCCCATTTGGGATCAGTCTATACTCTTTGGTACAATTTGGCCCATTCTGAAATCTGTATAAATAAACCCAAACCACCACACTCAGAACTGAAAACTAAAACTATACTATCCGAGTTTGATCACTCAGGAACAGCTAGACATTTGAAAGTTTTAAGCAAGTAAGGTAGCTTCTGTAAAAATGATTTAATAAATGTTATCTTAACGTACAATATTGCCTAGATTTTTAAATGTATACCAAAGAAAGGAAATGAAGGCAAAACATCGGCTGGGGGTTTTATATATATTTTTTGGTCTAGGAATCTTACTTTCCATTCAGTTGAGTGAAGTAAAAATGGAAAGAAAAGTCATCACAGTACTTTGCTCCATAATATTCAATTCTYGATGTGAAAGTTAGTGGCAGCATTTTTACAGACATGAATGTAAGAAACAGCAAAACATTTGCTTTCATCTGCATATCAGTACTTGCTTCTAAGCAACAGCTTAGAAGTTATAATGACCTGTATTCAATCAAACTACCTTGACCTCATATGAAAGGTATCAAAGTAAAAATTGGGACCCTCTGTTGAAGTAAAAGAAATGTTAAAACTAGGTACCATAGTTAAAAGCCTGTAATAGGTTCCCAAGCATATCTGAGAAATTTCAGACTTGAAACTTACACATTTGAGATGAGAATCTGAGACACTTWACTGATTGCAGGAGCAAATTGTAAAAGTATTAGGTCAAAAGCTAAATGTCTTGAATCTTAAACTGTTTCTTAGATCCTTGGTAATGTTACAGAATATTAGGATTCTTTGTACCATAGTGAAACTTATCCTAGGTGTTAAGTTTTGCTTGAACCTAATTTAAATTCCTCTACATCTGATCATAAACTAGGAACCCAATCTAATAGAAAAAAATCTGTTGGTTCTTTTTTCCTTTTCTTGCCTTTTTAATTTTTTTTTTCATTAAGAATCCACCTTCTTTCTGAATTCACCATGTTGAAAAATAGAAAAAAGTCAGTGCCCAAGCTGGTTAGACCACAACAGTAAAATTTATGTTTTGATGAAGTAAATAAACACCAAGATGTGAACACACACACACACACACACACACACACACACACACAAAAAAAAAAAAAAAAAAAAAAAAAAAAAAAAAAAAAAGGCATGAAAGGAGAATACAACAGTAATTACCAAGACAACCTTACTCAAAGTGAAAATTATGCAATGACGGATGCTTGCTTTGTGTAAAACTAGTTTTAAATACATCTCCCATATGCTGTCTTAAAAAAAAAAAAACCCTGGGAAAATGGTTTGATTTAGTTGGAGGAAAGCTGAGAGAGAGGTGAGCATCTAAAAGAACTAACTTCAATCTCAGTTTGGAGGAACTGAATGCTTTCACTACAACTACTGTTCTGTGCAAATTTTTTTCTTTTAAAAGCCTGTAAAACACATCCATATCACTACTTTACATATATCTTTTTTTTCCTGCTCCCAATATATACTTTTCCCTAGCTTTTAATCTGTCTTTCCTCCTTTAATCTCAGTCTTTCCCTAGAAAAGCACAAGCCAAATCACTCAAACYTGAGCTGACATTTCAAGCCCAGAATTTTCAAGTGGGTTAAAAATTTAAAATTGATTTGCCTATCTTTATCTAGCAGATGCGTTTTTCAGTATTCCAGTAGTGATTTCCATTCACTTCCAAATTTATTCTATTTTCAATACTGTAGTAATTCCAAACAGCAGTTAGAATCTTGTTGACACTAGCTGRGTGTTTGAGTTAATCAATAATAAGCCTTGCCTTTACTCTAAAAAACTTTAATAACATATTAGCCAAATTTCTGTTTGGATTAAAAGATTTAATATGATAATAAAATATTACAGTATTKGCTGAAATAAATCTTGTCATTTCTAAAATTTTTGCTTTATCATGTAACTTTTTCTTTTAGGATCCTTTCAGTCTGCTTGATTCTCTCTGATTTAAGTATGGCAGTGAATTATATTGACTGAACCAAATACTTCAATATTTTGGGTCTTTGCCTCATAAGGTATTAATTGTTTGATTTTTTTTTTTTCATGAAACTGAAATGTTATGCAACTGAGCTGGTAGAAGGACCTAAGGAAAGTGACTCAGCCACAAAAATGGATGGTGATAACTGACTTAGTTCATGTCAGTTTATGTCCAAAAGGTATTTAATACATACAACACAGAACATAACATTATATTCCTGTTTCTAAACTCAAATATTTATTTCTTGCTATCCGTGTTTCTGATTATATACGTAGAAACATTTTTAATATACACCATTGTGTATAAACCACAACATTATTTAATCCATTATAAACTGGAGATTTAGGAGTGTTTTGAGATACATCTGTTAAGAAGACACAGTTTATCTGAGCTGCCAACTATCAAATTTCTGGAAAAARGAGTAGCAGGCCCATGAAGCTGTGGCTCTTAAAAACAACCCAAACAACTACTATTTTGATAGCAATAGCTAAGTAAACTTTCAAGGTATTGTTACCAGACTATTGTACCTGCGTTTGTATAAAAACAATGCTTATGCAGTCAAGTTATTCTTAGATACTGTGCATTCAGTAGTGTGAATCCTTTTGCCAGTTTCAGTTCTCATGTGGGGGAGATGTGGAAAATTCAAACATAAAGAAAATCTTGCAAGTTTTGGGCAACTAGATAACTAAATAAAGCACACTCTCCCATGTAGCGTGGGCTGACACTGGTTAGTTTGGATACATTGCAGCTAGAGGCCTGTGTGGGAAAAGTTTAAATGGAAATTCATACTATACTAAAATCTCACCAAATAAATTCATCCTAAGATAGCTTATCCAAGAAAATAATTCTTAATTCATTGATAGAATGGTTTTTAAGGCAAGGTTTGGACTCAGTATTACTTTGAATTGTACTTAGGCATTGTATTGGTTTATTATGAAAAAATTACTTCCCAGTATCTGATTTTTTCCCCTTTCATTATTCTTCATTTCTATCCTGTATCTTTATTTCTTTCCTCTGAACATGCATGAGACAGCTTTATCTGCTCTGGGTGGGAAAATGCCTTCCCACCCCTAGGCTAGAAGGAGCTGATTTTAGGTTCAGTGGCTACATAACTCTGTTGAAACCTCCATGACCTATTCAAGGACTACAGAGAGAAATGACTGGAGAGACAACAGGAATAAGTTTATCAAGTATTTGTTAGTGGGGACTGGACAGAATCAGAAAATCTTTTCAGAAGTGCTTAGCTTCCCTTTCAGCCTAGTGTAGTGCCTCACATATTACCCCCTTCTCCAGCCTTGAAGAAATAATACCATTGAGATACTTTTCACAAACATTCAAAGACATGAGAGCTACTTCTTATTTCAGTTCATTGTAATAAAAACTRCTAGGTCCCAGAGGGCACCAAAAGGCCATTTGTGTGCTGAACCTCACTTGGACCTGCCTGCAGATTTGTGGGCTGCATTTAAGCCAAGGTCTCACCACCCTCATCCTCCCAAGTGATGTTCTAAGTACACATCTTCTGCTACCTATTGTTCTGCCCTCCTGACTGGAATTGTAGGATGGGGCTTGGACTCAGCCTGTGTATAGCCTTACCTCTATTCCTGCCTCTAGCCCAGTCTCCTGATGTTTTGGACTGGTTTTCCTGGACAGGCTGACTCATTGCCTTATCTTGTCTGGATTTGCCACCTGGATCTGTTGATAACACCAACCCTGACCAGAACCATGGGATTGCAGCCTGAGAGAGCATCACTGCCCAGCCTGGAGTGCTGAAGTAATCAATGTTCCTGGCTCATCGGCATCTGAGAGCAGCCCCACTCCTACTGCTCCTTGACAGCTGGAATAGCTTTTTTTTTTTTTTTTTTTTTTTTTTTTTTTTTTTTTAAAACCAAAATTAAATGAAACATATATAAAATAAATGCCCAAGCTTACTTTTTTGGTTAATCTGTTAATGCTAGTAGCAGTTTCACTGAAATATTTAGTATATGAGCTTAGCATTTAAAAAAATAATTAAATAACTAATGGGTATGTATTCTGGGATTCAGATTCATAGTTTTTTGTACTATTGAAATACTCTAATTAATGGCAATGGAGCAGAAAGCAGGTTCTAACTGTGAACTTTTCCTATATCTGTAATGAAGCTTTAAAGCATCCAGCCAGATTGCTTTAAGTGCTTTGAATAAAATTGTCAGTATCTACTATGATGAGCCTGACATCTGTCCAAGAAACTGTACAATATCCTTTAGAAATAACGTGTTAATCTGGTGCAAYATTTACTTTCACACAACATTTGATAAATAGTACTGTCATCAAGAAAAATTGGTATTAAAATATCAGAATTCAGATATGACTCAGTTTGGACTATTTAAACTTCAGGTTGATTAATATGTGAATGTGAAAAWGAGATATTCAAAGTGATTGATACAGTGGTTTCCATGAAAAATTAAACAAAATTTCCTCCAGGAGCCACATTATTTTCCAATATCTAGAAGAATATAATCTTTAATAAGAAAAGTGAATAAAGTTTCAACTTTCTTCTGTTTTAGTCTCAGGGGAACTAAGATGAAATTGAGACTGAGTCTCATTTCTGTCATGATTGCAGCATCATTAGCAGTCTGTCTCTTAGTTACAGGTTCACTGACTCAGACATCCTGCTGCGTGTGTCAGACCAAATTGTTTTGGTTCTAAATCTACAATCCAGCCTAGAAATTAGTCTTCTACAGGTTATGTAAATGAGAAAACAAAGGGTCACACGATTTGGGGCCAGAGTCACTGGGATACCCTCATTAAAAATAGGCAAATATTTGAAAATCACGTTGATATTTACTGCTTGCCATGATCTCATTCCCAACTCTCCCCATTCCCCTTCTCCTTCTTTTCAATTTAAAACGTCTTCACTTAGCTAGGATGGGAAGCAGAAGTGCTGAAATATCTAGTCTTGTAAATCTTCCAGCCCAGCTGTAGTGAATCAAGTGGCCTAAGACAGCTGGAATACAGTTCAAAAGATCATCCACAGTTTTTGGTGTTTTTCCAAGTGTTGAGAAACTTTCCGGTTTGCCCATCACTCCTGTAATGTATTAGAAAATAAACACATTCTGTCTATGCATAAAAAAATATATGAATATAAATCTGCTTCTGACCTGCTGTCCACTTGTAGGCATGACTCTGACTGGCTTCAATGGAAGTTTCACACAGGCAATGACTTCGTGATCAGACATCTGTACTGCAAACAAGATAATGTGTGTGTTTGCTCTCTGGAATCAATTACAAGTGAGAAAAGAAAACTGTGAATATAATAACTTTCCCATGGACTGAAACTGTATAACTACTTCATCTATTTATGCAATACAATCCTTGAAGTGATCATAGCAGAAGAAAATTAAAAATTTTGGTCAGATGAAGCATGCCCATTGTCATGTGATACTTGAAACTAGAGGGAGGGGAAGAGGAMACAAAAAGCTGCAACTTCCTTCAGTCACAGAACCTGGCAGAGAGCCTGAGTATACTCTTAGACTGCCCTAGAAACAAGGTGTAAGAATGACTACTGAGCCTGTGAAAAACAGTTAAGCAGACTTTCCTGTCAGGTGTAGTGGGAGAATAATTACATCTTTCATCCTGTCCTTATGCATATAATGAAAACTTAACACCAAGAAGGATGATTGTTATGGGTGCTATGGCTCTATGATGCTATGCAAAAGTGAGGTACACTTCCGCTTATGTTTTCTCCAATTTCATGTCTCATCTTAATTGTATCATCTTGCCTCAGGCTTTTATTCTGAAAGCAGACTGAGCCTTTTTGAATTCCATGATTGGTCTGCACATGGTAATTCAAGAAGGTATTACAAGTAGACTGTAGTGATGTAGAGTTTCTGTTCTTAAGTCTTTTTGTTCAAAGTAATTCCAAGTTTCATCACCAAGTCTTACTACATACAAAAGTTTGACAAGCCATACCACTGATGTTTKGAACAATATAATAGGTTTTAATATCAAATGTAATGGGAAAAAAAAAACCAGTTTAAAAATAGCTTAATCTGCTCAATAGGGTACAGAAATATTCACATATGGAAATACTTTTTTGCCTTAAAGCATAAAGTAGAATTATAGAAGTAGTATTTTCTTGCTATTAGATTTACTTCTCTTTCTTTTCAAAATATGTTCCTATTTGATAGATTTCTTATCTATGAGTTGATTAAAAGAAACTCTTCCTTTGCTAGACCTGAAATGTGGTTGAAGTAGTTTATATGGAAACCAAACTCCAGCACAGTAGCAAAGACCACTTTTTAAAACTGAAATTATATTAAACTATATATTATACTAGATAGCTGATACTTGAATCAAAGGGTGCACAATCTTAATCCTGTTTACAAAGTGCAAAGTAGGTAAAATGTTATACAAAATATGTTTTATGAAGATGCTTGGATTGCCAGGCTTACATAGTATATTACTAAGTAATTGAAACAAATCATTAAATGGATCAGAAGCTAAGACTGTGGGAATGGAAAGATGTTAGCACAGACTGTTGTTTTAATTTAATTCTGTTRAAGTATTTTATAGAACTTGCAAGTGACATAATCAGGGACAAATTTACAGACTGAGAGTCTTACTTTTGAGCATATTGATTAACTTCTAGTAGAGTATATATAAAGTATTTATAGTTTGAACATTATCTGTTAGCATGGAAAATGATGAGACACTTCAAACTGGCTTATTTCCATAGTTGATATATTTATAGAATAKAATAGCATAAAGATGATTTGACCGGTCTGTGGTAAATTCTCTGAAGCAGTTAACCAGCTGTACAGGACAATATTGTTCAATGATGACACTTAGGATGACACCTCTTTTTAGCTATTAAGAGACAATTTTATTGTTACTGTTTCATTGTTCATCCATGTTCTGTCTTGAATAACCCAAAACATGTTTAAACCTGAGAGTGTACTTTGTTTTCAGGTTGCACTCCAATTTTTAGCTCCTCTTATGTATTCCCAGAAAAATGAGACTGTAAGCACTGAGATTTTTCCCTGCTCTGTTCCCTGTGTGCATATTTGCCCATGTGATCACTTACCTTGGATTCACTGAAGTAGAAGCATCCAGAACTCTTAAGTATTTCAGCTATGGTTCTGTAATCCATAATCAGACATACTACAGTGATTTTTTCAAAAGGAAAACAGAGAAMCTAGTGTAATTGAGTTGCATACTATTAATTATTTATTTTATTGTGTAACATTTCATATTTGACATTAATGTTTAATCATATATATGAATACATAAGACAGGATGGATATTTTCAAACTTCTAATTTTAAGAGACTTAGAATAAAAGGCATGTATTGAAATTCTAATATGCTATTTTAAAGATGTTTTTCAGGTTTGAATTGAGCTTTTAGACCTGAATGTTTTTATGAAAAAAAAATTACATAGCTTAACACTCATTGCAGAAGCTAAGCCATTATTCTAACAAAAAGTGAAAACATGCCTATTTTGAAAGTAACCAGTTTTGAAATGGTTTTTGTTTGTTTGTTTGTTTTTGGTTAATAAAACTGGGTGTTGCTTGCAATGACCAGCAACAAATACCTAGGAAAGGCAGTCTACTAACTTTTCTAACTACTAATAATTGTAGAGTCTTATGACCTAATTTTTATTTCATAATAGACTATGAAATAGACCAATATTCTTTTTTCATTGGGAAAAATTAAGATATATTTTTTATCTGGAATAATAATCTAAGTGAAGAAACACTGAATCTTCCTCCATTTAGAATCAAAACCAAACCAAATCCCTTTCCAGTTGTGTCAGAGATAGAACTGTTTGAACAGTTCTTCAGAGCATTCCTTATGGATCTGAACATAAATGTATCAAGACACAGAAATAATATTTGTCATACATTTTTAAGAGCCAATTGAAACTACAGAATAATACAARTATCACCAGAGGGGAAGAACTCTCAGGTCACTTCCCAGAAGAAATAAATTCAGATAGTTGTTACTCTTCAATGAAAATTATCAGTCCATCATAATTAAACAATTACCTGGAAATACAGCTGTCATGTTTATACTTTCACTTATGTGAGTTAAGTTCTAGTGTGGGGGAGACACCATAGCACAGTCAGTAATTGACTGCTCAGGATGCGGTCTGGAGAAACGCAGAGAAATATCTTGAACATGCATCTCAGGCACTCTGTATGTTCCTTCCACAGGATATTGTGATTCTAGAATGAACTTTTATGAATGACTCCTGTCAAAGCACTTTAGTTGACATTAATAAATGAATTTTCAGTAGACAAAATGATTTTTGTTGACTTTGTGTTGAGCTACAGAATATTCTGTCATATTCTTTCTAAGCAATGTACAAAAAAAAAAAAAAAAAAAAGGCTCAGGAATATTGTGCCTGATGAGATAACTTCCCATACCAAATCAGAATTAGAGAAATTTAAAATTATAAGTAATGTACTACTGTTTCTGTGTGTACATACTTGCGTACTAAAGAACAGATCAGATGGAAGTGTTTCTCATATAAAAAAAAACTATTGCTGTCCATAACCTGCAATACCTTAAGAAAATGCCACTTTTTTTTGCCTCCTGACCTTTTCCTCACCTCTGGGTTTCTCTGCACTGTTTTCTCTTTTCCACTAGAGTAAACCTTTAGCTTTTTCTGCCTTTAAAGCATTCTTCTTAAACTTGCAAAGCAGGAGGTTAATCTCAGAGTGAGATGTGTTTTCAGCTTCTTTACACAAAGTAAGATTCAGTTCTTTTTAGCAGTCTTGCAAGATTAAAAGCTCCTGGCTTTGGAAACTGCTCCAAAAGTGACCTAAATGTGAAAACACCACTAGGTAACTCAGTGGATATATCTAAACAGCTTTCCTCCTTTGAAAGGATTTAATTTTACTTCAAGCATGAATGAGAACTGTTTGAGACATACAAGGCCCCAGGGGAACAGAAAACTAAAGACTAAAAYGAATATATCTTTTGATAGTGTTAGCAATGTCTGCAAGAACAATGCCAGGAATGATTGTGTTCGGAGACTGAATCAACCTTTCATCACCAGAAAGGCTTGGAGTTTATTGGTATTGTGCTTCTAGGGAGTCACAGCTAAAAACTGTAACATCATGTTTTAATTAGCCAAGGAATGAAGAAAGACTGTCTATCTTGTTTCACATGCTTTAATCTAAAACAAACATTCATTAAATTTAAATTATTAAATTAAGTAATGGGCTACTACAACACTTAATTACTTTCATTTCAAATCAGGACAGGTATACCCTACCTTACTCTGAAAAGCAAAACCTACGTTGTATCAGTAATGGATTTTGGTGTATAAGTAGGTTAGTAGGCTGCTGTTGCATCCATTTCCCAGTAGACGAGCCTTTTTTGGTTTTGGAATCTAATTTTCTTATAATCACAAATTAGTTTAAGAAAGTTGTTTAGCAGAGGAAACATCTGAAAGCATTCATTTATCTTGCTCTGAATTCTATCATAGAGATTGAATATGTCTTAAGAATACCAGATTCAACGAGATTATAGGATGTTTCCATAGCTCAAGCTTTGGACATGTTGACAGTATGCAGAGTAAGCAGTCCCCAGGARCCCACTTTTCAATAGGAATTACAGTGAACTCTAATGTGGAGATAAGACACCGAAGCGTTCAAGCTTTTTAATTTGAAATTATTTTTATTTGKAAGCCTGTGAAATGAGAAGCTTGGTTTTATCTTTCCTTACAGTCAAAATCTTCCAAATATCAGTTTGAGCTATTTAGCGACACCTTTCTTTCTCCTTACGTGCAGTAGAATGAACATCTTACAGAGCTCTGCTTTCATCCACACAAACAAAATGTTATTAACAATTCATTTCAGCAGCTCTACTTTTTTTGTTCTCTGGAAACTTCTCATTGTACAAAAGTTAGAAAATAAAAAGGAGAAGAAAAAGGGTCAATGTTACAGATTCTAATAGGGAAATTTRAGTATTTGTTCCACAGAATAATACCTGACTCTCCAGAAATATTTTGCCCAAGTTCAAATACAAACAAATATCCAAATAATTTAGAAAGTTTATTCCTATATTATTTTGTTAGTAGTGACACCAATGAAATCAAGACTAAAAGGAATGACACAAGGGTGTAATTTCAATTTTGTGATGACAGAAGATATATATGTTAGTTAGACAAAGCAATTGAAAATTATTAACCTGAATAACAAAAAAATCAGTCTAATATAAGATTTACTAATTCAAACAAGTTTTTTTGCCTTCAAAATGCCAGCCCAGAAATTAGGGGAAGTTTTTATTAACTCCATTAAATCAATTGTTTTGACAAGATTAGAGAATTAAATTAAAATAGGAATTTATTTGAAACATTAATTATAACAGAATAATTAAAACTGGAATCTGACAAAGACAACRTAATGAAAACAGGACTTCAGAAAGAATGTTGAAAACCAGCAGAGTCTGTCTCAGAGGTCTAGTAGTTTAGAGGAGCCAGACCCTGCAGAAAAAAAATTAAAAGCAAAACTTCCTTAACTTTAGAAATTGATAAAAGAACAAGAAAACCAAASTGAAACATCAGTGCATTACAGGAAAAAGTGGATGTAAATGATAAGTTGTCAGTGCTTCTAGAAATAGATGAATATTTTGTGAAAGATTTGTATGGCAAAGTCCTTCACTAYTGCAGACAAAAGTGAAGGATTGAAAGCTGCATGTAACAGTAAAAACTCACAGAAAATAGTGTGCTCATGTTATTAAAGTCAAATAATCTACATTACAGGATTTACAAGAGCTATGAGATAGCTGAAGATATAGAATATATGGAAAATTGATATAATCCATGTCTCAACATAAGTCTTGCTGTCTGACTATAAAAGAGAAACAATGGGGAAAGTGGGTTTAAAGGAATAATTTCCCTGATCTCAATATGATATAATATTCCTTAATAATGAAAAGAAATGCAAGTAATTTGAGATAAAAATGCAAGTTTAATTTAAAAAACCAAATTAAGCCACAAAAAACATTTTTCATTGAAAAAAAGAAGTACACTAGAAGAACTGATAAGAAAACACTTTTCCAAATCACGTTCCTGTTGTACAATCTGGCCCTTTTAGCAAAGTACCAAAAACAAGTGGGCAATTTACATCAGCAAAAGCTACAAAACAAGTGTCAGTGGAAGATTAAATAAGGATGGGAAACAGCCAACACTTTGAAAATAATACACTTTATTTGCTAGCTGAGATTGTGTACGTTAGTACTCTAAACCAAAAAGAAAAAAATGGTCTGGATATTCAGGCTGGTTATAAAAGTGTGACATATACTGTATGAGTGATAAGTCATTTTGATAAATGTAATAATGGAAGTAGAATTTATTTTTTTTCTTATGTGAAAAATTGAACTCTTCCATCTAAATAACTTTTAGCTTAGGAAAACATGGCTAAATTTTCTTATGTATCTAACACAAAGAAACCTTGCTTGTGACTTAGTTTCTGTACAGTAAATCATACTATAAAAAACATATATGAAGTTTAGGTAGATTGGAGGTCCCTCTTCATGTCTATACKTCAATTTTCATCAGAAAATGAGACATCCAAGACAGCAAATCTTCTTATGGAAACATT
>NW_026623828.1:46154-64790 GCF_030028575.1 Malurus melanocephalus | reverse complement strand
TCCCTGGAAACGTTATGATTAATTTATTTAACTTTATTGTATTTCTTAAGTGAGTAAGACATGAGCAGGTAAGTTTTTAGGTGCCTTACACAGCAGGTTAGTATTTTTTCTCTTTCTCCTGATCTGAATTTGATTTCTTTCACTTGCTAGGTTTAGTGGAAACCATCAAGCTGTTGGCTGTTGAAGGTAATTACACAGCTCACTCTATGTACAGGTATCGATATTGAAGAGAAAAAGCAGGCAAATAAAACATAGAAAGTTTTAATGTTGCCTCTGGACACAACAGAAAAAAAGAATGTTTAGGCTGGATTATTGGTCAGATCTTACTACAGTCTTTTCTCTCTATCATTTGCTCTTGTTAAAGACCATAGTATGGCTCATTTTCGACACTCCTCTTTTAGTATAAGCTTACATTCTTCCTGAAGGATAGAATATGATGTTTAGTTTTTTTATTCACACAGCACATTTCGAGCAGTATGTCTAATAAAGACATATCCTCTCCCAATCATCTGGTCTATTTAGATAGTGGTAGTTCATTAAATTGATGCTGGGAAAACCTGTGCCATTGGGACTCTTTTCTATTCCTGGGCAGGGAATTAGTGCCTGCTCACAATTTTTCTGTTAATTAAGATCCATATCTAAGCTCAAATGAATTGTTAATAGAGAACTGCTTACTTAGTATGAGGAGGGAAAACAGAAAGAAAAGAAAGAAAAATGATTCTCTGTACCAAAGCAAACCGTAAATATAAGCAAAAGGATTTAAACAGTTTTGTCATTGGATGTCTTTACCTTGATTAGAACTGCAGTTTTCGTTAAATTAAAAAAAAAARAAATGAGCAAATCATCTTGTATTAAGCATTCTCTGACAGARCTATTTGCCTTCCAGAACCCAGATAAGTATCTCTGAATGCTTAAATGCTGATCTCTTTTCTCACATCAAATAGAAATATGGTTTATTTGGATTAAAAAGGCCCAACAGACAACTATTTATTAACATTTCAGTGGGAYGATATAAAACAAACCTATCTGGACCTTTTGCTTGTTTCAGCATAAAAATTTTGTTAATATCTTTTTTTAATATTTTTGTGATTAGTTTATATGCAGAAAAGTYTGAAAAAATATAATTGGGCTTTTTGGTAGGATTTCAGAAAGTACTGAATTCCAACTGCTATGGGAACTCTGTGATTTGATGAAATAAATAATTTCTGTCTAAGGTCTTCTAGAGATAGATATCACCAGCAGGGGAAGAATACTAGCACCCATTCGACAAAAACTGTTTGTTATACTGTATTGTGGTGCAGCTGTCTTCATGTCCTGGATTAAGACTTGTCTGTTCTTGGGCATCTGTACTCCTGCTTTGCTCAAGGATTCAGCTTCAAGATTCAGTTGAGTTCTCTTGCAAATCAGAGGCAGAGCATGAYGGAACATGGAAGGAGGGAGTTTAAGAACCTCCCAATCCAACAGCACAAATAGAGTTCTGCACTGCAACCAGGGATCAGACACACCATCAGTGCTCAGTAGTGCTTTTGAAGACGTAGCTCCAATCTGTCAGGGGTTCTCTCTTGCAAGAGGTCAGAAACAGCAAAGCAACCTGCACACCAGTAACTGTCTAGAATAGAAGAAAAAATATCTTGAAAAGAAGAACAAATGTCTCAAAGAAGTGAATAATTTTTAATTAGTTATTAGGAAAAGACAAGACATTTATTTTTCCCCCTTCTCATTCATTCTTCCACAGAGACCATTTTCTCTTGCAGTAAAGCTCTACTGATATTATTTAGAGACTTTTACTCCTCATATTTTCATCCTATAATGACCTTGCAGTATTCAGTTAGGATCTCATTATCATGAATATCACATTTTTTTTTCTCTAGTTTTTGTTCTGACTATTTGTCTGAACATCCCCCTGTGTGTGAAATTGTCAGATTACCTCAATTTTATACACTGCAATTTTAAAATTAGCTGATGGGAAGATTTCACTGACTGCACATGAGTTGTTCAATATTGGATGTAGCAGTTTGTTTTTTTTTTTTAGTGCAACCTCATGCTGGACATTTAGCAAATATATTTGCTCATCTGGAATAAAGCTAATGTGATTACTAACATCTGCACTGGCTCAGGTGAGTGCCATAATTTATTTATTTAATTTTTTAATGAAGATGGATCTCTTTCCCAAATATCACTTCAGCCCAAGTAATGTCTTTGGGATCTTTTAAGCAGCTGTTAAGGTAATGAAAACCTGCTTTCTGTGCTGCCAGCTCTGCACAGATGCAGTGGACAACTGCTTTGGGAGTAGACAAAAAAGTCCTTCAAATTGCTGAAAAATCAAATCTGTAGTGCAGTGAGAAGTTGAATCTTCACAGGATAATCCTGAAGTAATGTGAAAGAGGTTCAGGAAACACAGGTATACTATTGTACTCTTCTATTGACTTCTAAAATCTTTCCTCTGATCCCTTTATCTGAAGATTCGCTCTRATTAACAAATGAATGATGTGATTTTAGTAGGCAGCAGACTAAATTCCAACTTGCAAACCCATGGGAGCTCTACATGTGCTTTTAAATTTTTTTTTCCCGTTTCAAGTCCATGACCTCTTTTAGCAAAGACCTGTGACTTTGTAGTCTTTGTTTTTTATAGCTGTCTCCTACAAAACTTCATTCCAGGCAACTCATTGCTTCTTGAACAAGAATATCCCACTTCAGTCGCTGCATCAGAATGCATTCTCTACAAAGATAACTTACTACTGCACCATATTCCAGCGTTTCGTRTCAGACAAGGGCAAAGAAACCTTAACCATTGATTACTAAATCAATGTGATCAGTGTCCCACAAAATTGCCGAGTGCAATACAAAATTATTTTGTTACAGCATACCAAAGAGATGGTCCCTTGAAGTTTTGTGGTTTGGTATAATCTTAATAGCAAACAAAAGAATCTTTGTAGGCATGAAAAGTACTTACTGTGTGAAACTGATCCAAAATTCAGAAAAAGTGATGAAGCAGGGCTAAGGTTCTAAGCATATCTAAAAGCTGTTTTGCTCATTTTTTACAGCAATAGTTAACTGAAAGTATATCTTGACTATAAATGTGTAATAATCACAGAAGCATTTTTCTGTGCAACTCTGGTACTGATATATTACGCCTGTCATAAATCACAATGTTTCACATACATATTGATAGCTATTTGGCTAAAAAGGGAAAGTAAAGAACTTCTATAGAAAACACRGATATTTCACATCAAGGGAAGGAAAAAATGGACACAACCGCACAGAAGRAAAAAAAGAGGCCAGTTCAATTTTCTATGAATACATATTGAATTTTATACATATTTTAAAATTAATTTTAGGGAATAAAGTGGATGAAAAGACAGTCAACTCAAAAAACAGCCTTTAGGAAAAGAAGTCATTTTCCTTGAACTCTTTACAAAGGCCATATTAGCTTTACACACTAACATCATCTGTCAAGAGGGCTTGTAAGCTGCTGGGTGACACGGATATAGCTTGTGGCACAAGATATACACAGAGTGAATTCCTTTTGCCAGCAGCCTGACCTCAACCAGCTGGAGTGGAGTGTGACAGAAATGCACAGCTCCAGGAGGGATGAATCAATGAACTGAGTAAAGGGACACTTTGTCACGTAAAGACCCAGGACAGAGTAAGCGAATGAATCTCTACTTCAGCTGCTGTGACTCAATCAGGGAGCTGCTGTCACAGATGTGTCTCCAGGATCAGGAATGGCCATGTCACACAGAGACCAGTGATAGCCAGCAAGGCTCCCTCCTATGCAAATGTGTGTTAGAAACATGTATGAACTGCAAGATTCACAGGCAATGTCATCCATTTCTTTTTCTGGCTGAATATAAAGCACACTATRCTTCTCATTTGTCCACTAAAAACACAAAAGTTCCTTTAAAAACATAAATCACCTAGGAATTGATTTTTCCATGCACTTGTGGTATAAACGATGTTTATCTACAAAACATAGAGATTATTTTACTCAGAAATTAAAAAAAAAAAGTCCAAGTTTTTTATCAGGTCAGAGTTATGGCAATCATATACCACTAATTCAGTTCTGTACATTATCCTCCCTGCTGCTCAGTGACAAAAATCATGTTCTGAAGCAGTTAGAAACTGGTAACACTGCAAACTTTGGACCTTAATTCACAAGTAATCCACTGAGCCACAGCCTAATCGATTGCAAGTTTYACCACATTTATGTCTCATATTAAATGGAACTTGCCATTGGGAAGAGGCAGGAAAAGGAAGGTCAGAACTGATAGTTTGGATGAGGTTTTTTAAAATGTCTGTGGTGACTGTGATAACACAAAATATTGTTTCAGGTAATTGCTCAAGGAGATTAAACTCAGGCAGAKGGAATATCCTTATCCCACAGCACAGTAGCTCAGTATATTCCTGTCAGAACATAAGGAAGGAGAGGTTCATTGCTGAGCAGAATCAGCTTTAAAATGCTTTTACAATGAAAAAAGGTTCAAAATTTTCAGCTGCTGGCCGAATTTCCTGTGAGGACAAAATTTTAGTACCTTCTGTCGCCTCCTGTCTAACTTTAAGTGCAGGGAGTTGGTAAAAGCATTTCCATGACTGACATCTTTTGRATTCAAGGCTATGTATCCAAATCCAGAAGGGATACAGCCTCTATAATGACTCTAATTAGTGGCTGCAGTTCTCCCATGTGTGGAATCTGATACAGCCTTGCTTGCACTGTCCTGGAATGGTGTGTATTCCAAGTATGTACTGTGCTGGAACAGTTTTCTGCTTTTGTCTGTGGAGATTGTACACTTGTTAGAACAGGAGATATACTGCAATTAGAGGTCCTCCTTTTTACAGAGAAGAAAAAATTGTATGCATTAACATTGTAACAAGATATATTCTTGCTTTTACTCCAAATCTAGAGCAGATGCATGTGAAGCATGACATTCCCTGCTCAGAATAATTCTCTTGAAACCTCATCAGGAATAATGTACAGTATTTGAATATATTACACTTGGAGCTCCATCATCCTAAGATTACAGTAAATAGTATGTAATATATGTCTAGATAGCCACTGGAGATAATCTATTCAACATTCAAGAGTTTTGTTATGTTTATAAAGGCAAAGTTTTCAGGTCAAGACTGAGGAAAAAAATCCTAGGAATTTTTGTCCAGCTTGAAATAATTAAATGGCCCTGATTCCTAAAATATGCCAACTTGAAAGATCTCTCAGTATATATCCCATTAAAATGAGCACCTAAAGTCACTTGAAACACACTTGACATTGGTCCCTAAAGTGTAAAATTTTAACTAAGATGACAAACTGAAAAAAAAAAATATATAAACATTCAGATTATAATGACTGTTAATAAATATTTACCTGTTCAGATATTTCACAATCATGTTTGATGTTTCTATTTTGTAAAATACATAGGATGGTATTGTAAAGATACAGAAACATTGCAATTAACTTTGAGATGTGTAAATGATACTCTAATATTAGTATTTTAATTTAGCTCCTTATTTTCTCATAGAATGTGCTTTAGTTCAGACTTTTTGCCTCAATTCCATGGACTTCTCTTCATTTTCAAAAGGTAAAGAGTTAAAAAAGAGAAAAATTCTAAGGGGAAAAAAAGCAAATGTGTTAACCTATACATGAAATATTGAGAACTAATAAAGACTTTCTGAAGGGACCTGGACAAAAAGCCTTTAGTCCCAACTAAATAATTACATAATTGAAATAATATTGCAGAAACTGGTTTAAATCTCTTTATAGCTCCTTCCCATTTAAAGTAAAATAATATTTAACGTAATTTAATTTCTTGCACTCAATTCAATCCTGCTAATTGTGAAGGTCTCAGCCACTAGTAGAAACCCCTCTATGACTCCTATTACATAGAACAATTTATTAAAGTAATTACTAATATATAGTTGTAGATCCTCATTAGAAGTGAATTAAGTTAAAATCCTTTTAATAAGCACTGAATAAGAATATAATGTAGACAGTAAATTGGTTTTAATAAGCAGCTTTGAAATTCATTAATTTTTGTCACTTATTTTGTTTAAACAATCATAGTGAAAAGTATCAGGATGCAAATAAGACTGCTACTGTTTCTGAATGTTAGCAATTTCAGTCATCACATGGAGAAAAATGTAAATTTGTGTCAGGACAAAGGTTTGCAGTGGATAGCTCTGCTGTCATAAAACACAAAGTACATACTGAAAAAAAGTGGATAAAGTGTATTTTGAYTTTGAAGAATGTCAGATATTCATGATGATGTAATCTTATATAAATTTTAAGAATACCCCTGTATCCAGTTAATGAAATACATGCACATGATCACAATACTTTTTTTCAGAGAAGTGAGGCTGACATCAGTGGTGAGAGCACAGTGATTCTCTGGGAATATGATTTATGAGCCTGTGGTTCATGATTTCTAAGGACAATTGATTCAGCYGTTGTCTGAAAAGATTTACTCCACAGAACAGGTGGCCTCTGAACTCCCATCCTTTAACAGCTTGTGCTTGAAAAGGATATTTTTCAAGTGCACCCGCACATAAGCCCTAATTCAAAAGGCATGCTGAGCTGCTGTGTTACTTGATAGATGTTGTTCATGTTTCCTCCTTTGTTCCTTTTGACTTAACAAGGCTTTGGTGCTGYAGGTATTTGCAGGTACATTTTGCTGATTATTGCTTTCTTCCTTCAAGAGGAAGCATCTTTCTATAATGACCAGACACAGAGTATATAATCCTCACAGCAGCTCAACCTTTTTTAAAACAACAGGTAATGCACCCAGGGGAAACAACAGAAGGGATTGGATATTTTACTAAAACTGTAGGAAAAGGAGACTTCCAACCTCAAAGCCAAATAAAGCCAAGCATCATTCC
This sequence comes from Malurus melanocephalus, assembly GCF_030028575.1. NCBI lineage: Eukaryota > Metazoa > Chordata > Aves > Passeriformes > Maluridae > Malurus > Malurus melanocephalus. The sequence goes on along the minus strand of NW_026623828.1, from coordinate 57,923 downwards.
AACCAATTCCAAAACCAGGGAAGGGCAGTGGGAGAGGGGGAAGCCCTTTTCCTAACCCCAGAATTGATTTACCCTGAATAATATGCTAATGTATGTGGTGTTGGACTGCTAGTGATATCCCTGAGCTATGCTCCTCTTGACCAATTTAGTTCAGAGCTACAGGTAAAAATCATCAGCATGTGAGAGAGAGATGTGTGAAAATGACAGTTAAATATAATGCAAGCTCTTTTTCTAGCTGGAAAGTATACTGAGCATAACAACCAACTCTACTACTAAGGAACAAAACAAGGGAAAGGCGGAATGGGGGAAGACAAAATATGTAAAGTAAGAACTTCTACTTTATGCTCCCTTTAATGAATTCTTTCATTTACAGAACAACTAAGATTTCTGTTTGATGTACTAAATATTAAATTTCTAATGTTATAGGTGCAGATTTTCTACCTGATTTTCTGCTTATCAAGCACAAAAAGCCACAACAAACTCATTTCTTTTTAAAACATTATGTATTCATTCAAACAGTATTATAAGGGATGGGGCAGAAATGGTGAATTAATTTTCTTTTTCAAAACCAACACAAAATAATCTGAAAAAGACCTAACAGTTTTTAAGCAGAGTGGACCCTCCTTGTTGACTCCTAAAGCCTGTAAAGAGAAACAAAGAGGCAGTTAGCTTAAAAGATGGCTTTGGCTCATTTTCAGAAAAAAAAAAAAATAAAACATAATTGCATAAGAAGATAATGTATTGAGTCCTGTAAAACTGTGATGGACAGAATAGAGAGCAGAACAAAGCCGGTCATAATGCCAAACAATTATTCCAAACAGAGAGAGGGATTTACCAGAATTAACAAGAGGAGAGCCTGTGAAAACAACTCAGAAGGCAGTGGTCAAAAACAAAATCCTTGCATTTGCCCTAATGTATTGCACATAGTTAACAAATGACGGTATTTAATTGATAAAGACACATTTTGTGCACTACTGAGTACTGACAAAAGGATCAGAAAGGATTTCACTTTGGACAACGAGCCCATGCCTACAATAGCAGGCACCAGGTGTGCCCAGGAATGCTCACTGTTTCTCGGGTCAGTTGGCCAGGAGTAGCCCATCGTGGGGCTGATGAAACCTTTACCCAGTGTGAGTGTGTGCAAGCTGCTTGCTGGGATTGACCTTTGCAGTGTAGCTGTGTTTAGCAGCTCCTGAGAGAATAAGTTCTGACATGGGCCAGAAGTCTGCTCWGGACCATGCTATTAATTTGAGATTACAGATGGTCATATTCCAGTGCTAATGATATTTCTAGTCACCATTTAATTTATTTGTACAAATGCAGTCTCTAGGTCTATACCCACAATCCACTACTCAAAACCAGAATCTTCYATCAGACCTTCCGTCTGCTGTACAGAAGAGATGCTGGGTTTCTAAGCTATTTCTATAAAATGATTGTCTTGGAAAAGCRAAAGAACATGCAGTTGTCAATCACTCAGAATCTAATTTTCAATAAAGAATATATGTGGATATTCCACTGTATCTGCAAAGATTCTTATGGTTTTGATTTCCCAGTTAATGTTTCTTCTCTAAAATTCCAAAATACTTTCTTTCCCAAAAAATATCATTTCTACCCTAAAAACAAAACATCTCTGTATAACATATTTATGTGAAATATCGAATGCAGACACAMACATACACCCCAGCCCATACACACACCTACATGTATACTTTTTTCTCTAAGTGGAAAGTATCTTTTATAACTGTCAATAATGATGAGAGGTTTTGCACTTCTGTGTTGGGTTGATTTTGTTGTTCGTTTTTTATTTAATGGGAACTGTGCTAAAACATTTCTCCTTCAGTTGCTTCCTTCACCATGCACCCATGTTGCCTCAATTTCAGGAATTTACTGCACATTCTGTGGATTCTGTTCCTGTAATCTTTAATTTTATCATGCAGAGTAATAATTTAAAATACACTGCCCTATAAAAATGTATTCTATTTCATTAATGAAAAATTTCAATAGGGCAAAAACCCCCATGCCTGTTTTAGATCAAATAAACTTAATAGTGAATGTAGGAAGTATAATTTTAAAACATTTTTAAAGTCTATAAAATTATACAGAAGAATAAGGAGGAGTGTGACTAGCAGTGCTTCTGTTTCTATTTTTGTCTTGGATATAAGTACAATAAAATCAAAATTAATCAAGTTMCAACTAGTCAAAATTACAACAATGTTGTAGATCTTGTGCATTTCAGTAAAGTGAGAACAGGATAATTCAGATAATTAACACAACTTTCTGGTTTTCTACCTACACAAATAATGTAAACTAGCACTTGATGTACATTAGTATTTGGAAAGCTTTCTTAGCTATAAAATATATCAGATAATTCTGATTGTGATGTGTATTGCATTGGTTAATCAAATAATTCACAATTCAATAAGTATTGTACAGAGTTTTCAATAGTCTTAAATTGTCTTGTGTGAGAGAAGTAATTATTTTTTCAAATTTTAACATACGTTGTTTTTCAAAATATTTAAGCAAGCAAGCTGAAATGTGCATGTATCCTCTATATAAATTATATAGTGAAGAATTGTACATTGTTCTGGGTGCATCAAAAATAACAATTTGTGGTTCTACATGAAGGCATTGGACAATTGTTAGCATGAYATTTCCAAATATGTCTGTGCTTTCTTTAACCTAAGTTTAATTATATGCAAGAAGTAATTAACTTCTTATTCTTCAAGCCATTAAACAACTTTAAAACAAAATACCAAATCTGACTGTTTCAGTCATTATTTACCGWTTTACTCCTGTTGTCATGATGGTTCAAGTGTTAGAATTTTACACAATGGAAAGATGTCCGAATATGCAACAGACGGTCAGAGCACCAAAGAACGATGTAAAATAAGCAAGCTCCAAGTTAAACAWCTCTTGATAGTTAGCATAGAAGTTTTTAACCTTTTGAGTCTGAAATTATGACAGTTAACATTTTGGGGGTGCTTAATGTATGTTTGGCAACAGAATGACCTATTTTCATAGCATCCCTAGTGCAAAATATGTGCCTGTGGTGTTTTTGGTCTGAATCCAGGCTTCAGATTTCATGATTCAACTTTCAACACCTCTCAATGTAATAAATCATAATAGGCAGCGAGGAATTTACTTATAATGCACAAAACCAAAACCCTAATTCAYGGAGACACCACAGAAATCTGAAGTTTCCACATCTGAGGAGCAAAATAAATATTTTTTAGATTGTAAATTCATGTTAGCAAGTGGTATGTTAGTAACACTAAAGCAAAAAAACCCTTCTGTACAATGAAGTCCATTGAGTTCTCTCACCATGGCTAAATTTGGCAGTGTAATTTTGGCAGTAAAATGTGAAACAGTGAAGATTCAATGTGAAAAAGTCTAAAATTACTCAAACCCTAAAAATTACTACAAACATGCACCACAGGACTCTTTTGGGAAATTAAAATCAGCTTTTAAAGATTAGACTTTCTGAAAACATGATGTGGAAAAATATTAAAATTAAATACCGTTTGTCATCAAAAGTAAAGTGACTTTTTTCRTTCTCTCAAAAATCTTGGTTCAAAGATGGGGAAAACTAGATAAGAAAACAGATTTTTGTTGCAGAAGATGAGAACGCAAAGAATCCAATGTGTAGTATCTTCTTGTCCTAGTTTAGTGTATGAAGTGCTGGAAGTCAGAGGAGGGTGAAGTTACTGTTGCAAAAGTAACTTTTGCTACTCTGACTGCACAAATCATTTGGGAGACTGAAGGGGACAAGTTGCCTGGAAAATCTTGGCCTTTTTTCAACACAAAAATCTTACTCGTCAGAGGAGATTTTCAATAGGAGTAAAGGAAGGAAAAATGTATGTATAGAGTCTCAGGAGAAGAGGTGCTAGGTGGGGGTTCATGATCCAGWTGCAAACTATTAAATATTTTAGTTAGAAGGTTATGTCTGAAAGATACAGAAGAAACAGGAAGCTGCAACTTAGCATTTAATGTTTAGAGATAAACATCTTTTAGGCCATAAAGAGGTAGTTTACTGGTACTAATGTGAATCTAAGTAGATTGAGAATGAATTATAAAATAATTGTGTTTTTATGACTTTTTGACTAAGTGATGCTCAGTTGTAGCTAACACAAAGATGTGAAAACAATTATTAAATAGAGACTGAATTAAATAAATAAGCAACACTGTGCATTATGCAGCTTACAAGGTAGAAAGGAGAGCTTTTCACTCACAATRAAAGGCAAACTAAACAACAATAATTACACAGTAGGCAGCAGACAAACCTCTCTATTTAATCCTTAYTTTGAAAAGACATATGAAATATATTTTCACAGGAATATATTGTTTATTCTCATAATTATACTTCTCATTTATGTAAGACAGAAGGCATCAGAAATATGCCTGTGTTGAGATGACACCTACAAGAGGAAAGAAATTAATTTACAATTGAAATCTGTCCTCTGGGGATGGGTATTTTCATAAGAAACTTCCTTTGAAAAACCAAATAAGAAGGCACATTTACTTCTTCTGTACCTCACTTTCCATGTAGCTACAAGTCAGAAAATGAAAAAGCTGTCAGGTGAAAGGACTCCACAGTTGCACTTCCTCTTCTAATAAAATTTTTCCCCAAATAACCCCCTAACCCCGAATAAAACCTTTTTATGTGGGATCAAAATAAATCTCTGAAAGGACCCAACTGGGAACTTGAGATAAGAAAAAGGTGATACTATTGTCTGTTATCTCAGATCTAGGAGRAGGTTAAGCTGGAGGAGAAGAATCTATCACTGATAATAGACATAAAGAATGCAGAATTTGTGGGTCACAAGGAAAGCCAACTCAGCAGCTGTGCTGAAAACAGCTCCGACTGGGTAAGAGGTAATTCCAACAAGGGGAGATAGTGACAGCTCACAGCCCACTGACTCAAGAGAAAGACTGGGCTTGGGACTAATTAGCATTAGAAGCAAGGAAATAATTTAAATGGCAGAATAAGAGAACAGTGTAGCCAGTAAGCATTAATTCTTTTTTCTGCTAAAATTCATGAAGAGAAAAAATTTTGAACAACCTCRGGACCACTACGACTAACAAGCCCAGGGTGAAGAAGAACCAAAACAATTACACTGGATGTATGGGTGATGACTATCTTCTGCTTGATACTTCAACCTCTCTCTTTCTCTCCCCTCCCACCCTGTTTTCTGTTTCTTTTTCTCTACCTCACATTTATTATTAAATAAAATCCATATTATTGACTTCAGCATATGTTCTTGTTTGCATCTTAATTTGGGCAGAGTCATCTCTCACTAATTGAATCTTATTTCTGGGTCAGGTGACCCCAAAGGATCCTTGATTCTGCCTACATGACTGGGAAAAAAACCCCACAGACTGAGGGGGTTTGTATTTATAGGAAGGRTGCTATTCAAAGAGCTTTTGTTCTTGCTTTTGTAGTTTGGAAATAGCTGAGSCCACACTTTATTTTACATGTTTTCTGGTTTTATGCTTGTCATGAAACTATCAGTTTAATAAACAATGTGGAGTGTTGCTTGAAATTTAATGTCTTGGCAACTTTTGATGTGAATATAAGAAGTTACAGTGTTGTATTTACAGTTTCCTAGAAAACACTTGTTTTCCTTCTACAAATTACTGATGTCTTAATAAAAGCAGGCAAGTGTAGGGGAGTGTTAACTGCCTGCATGGGAGAAAAATTGCACATCCTTGGCTGCCTTAAGAAAAAGAGATTGGAATGTAGAATTGATAAYGCAGGTGGCTTACAATTATAATCATTACTAATACTGTAGCTTTTGCAAACTCACCAATCATATACTGATTAGTAATTAAACAGCTGTCTCTTAACCAATGTATGTTTGACACAAATGTATGCACTGGTTGCTAAAGTGGATAAAAGAGACCTGTCTCAGAATAAAGGGGTTACTTTTTGTGTGTGTATATGTGTGTCTTTGTGTCTGTTATTTTGTGTCGCTGTTTGGCCAACAGCGACAGACAAGATTTTAATATAAATTTTATGCAAATTATGCAGACAATTTATGAAAGGGATAAAATTCTGAAAGAGCACACTTGCCTCTCTTACATCCTTTATGATTCTGATAATCTTGGACATATTTTTTTCTTATAATATTTCTTTATTTCTGCATAGTGTATTTTTATCCTTCTAGAAAGTATTGCATTTGATGGTTGATGTTTGGAGAGAGCAAAAAAGTCTTTAAATGTATAAACATATACATAGGTCACATATTAAAAGAACATTGTTTCATAAATCTGATATTTTAAGACAAAGTGAGGAAAGAAAATAATAATCYTCAAGTACTTGTCAAAATTAATTAAAATCCCCAAATCTTACACTTATTTGAGACTTTCACTATCTGTCTTTGATTATTTGGTAATTTGTCCATAACAAAATATATCTATAAAAGGAGCAATAACGTTGAGGAATTTTGAAAACTAACTTTGTGCCCTTTAAGGAAGAAAATTTCTCCATAACAAAGACTGAATACAAAGCTTTAAAATAATAAAAGAGAATAAAGAGAATAAGAGAATAAAAATTAAACTGATGTTTGAGGAATCATAATTAACCAAACTGAATTCGGTTAAAGTCCAATTATTTTTAGTTCACCAAGTAATGTTGAAAATTATTAATGTCCAAAGCCAAGACTATAAAAGCAAATTTGTCAAGGATATTATCATTACTGTTTATATGACACAAGCAAATAAATGTATTGAGGGGAAAAAAAAWGAGATATTGTCAAGTCACTGCCATACAACCTGATATCTGACACATAATTTAAGACCAACTCCACCAGTATTCCCAAATTTTATGTCGTTTGGGTAATTTATGAACATTAGTAAGCCAGTGCCACTCCAACATCAATCTCTTTCACTCCAAATGTAATTTCTTGAGACAAACTTTGGGAAAAGTGAACACAGGTCTTTGCTGGGAGCCCCTGTTGAGAACTTTGCCCTCCTCTCTGGGAGGAATGTGATGTAGGATCCTCCTTCCACAACAATGTTGGGCTCTGCCTGGGTTTTCCTCTAGATATTTCCTTCACAGGCTGCTTCCTACACATTGGTTACCCTCAAAGCCTGGAATAGCTTCCCCCAGTCTCAGAGGAAACAAAGGGACATTATTTGCTTTGCAGTCATCTTGTCCAAGGTTTGTCACACTTTGCCATAAGACGTTCACAGGGTTTTGGCKAAAATAGGCTCAGTGGCAGGCACTTGGCAGAAGGACAGAAGTTAAAGTAGGGTAAAACCAGGTCCAGTCCAGGCAAGCCCCGAGCACCTGCACTCAAGGAGCCCAAATGACCACAGAAAGCCTGTGACTATCCCCAGTAATGACAAAATGACAAAATAATGATCATGCTTTAGAATTACTTTATTGGAACTATGGTTGATTCACTTTGAATAAAGACATAGAAGTTAATATTAGTGCTTATTTTGATACAGTTTAAATTACAATTTGAGTCATATGGGAACTTCACAATTAGCAGTAGAGATTTGAAGCACAAGAAATAAAATTAAAGTTCATGCTTTCATTCTAAATGTGAAGGAACAATAACGAGATTTTTAAACCATTTTTGTAACAACTTTTCATTGAAATCCTTATTTAATGGGATTAAAAGTCTTCTTTCCCTGTCTCTCTAGAATAGTTATAATGGTTAATGTTCTCAGCTGTGCTAAATGCTGTTTAGAAGGAAGAACACCTACATCTTCAAACTGCTTTTCTGGAAGGGAAGTTTTGTCAAATTTACCATTCCACTGAGATCTAGTGGAAGCCTATCATAACTGACTCTGATTTAGTCAAGTGGATACTAGCTCCCAAGAAGGCAAAAGATTTAGAAAGCTGGAGAGGAACAGCCACTTTTTGATGCAGTGGAAGCCAGGATGATTAAGGATAAAAGAATTACAAGACAATCAGAATCTGAGAGTGATTGCTGCCACTGATGTAAAACATCTATTATGTAGCGTAAAAAAAAAAAAACAAAAAAAAAACCTGAAAAGAAATAAATGCATTAATTCGAGAAAGTGATTAACTTGAAATGGTAGAATTTAAAGCTCATTTGTATCCTCCATTAAGGAAATTATTACATAATGGATCACATCACAGCCRACATAAATTTACACTTTGAAAAACAAAAAGAGGTTAGATTTTACTGTGTTATACCTTAAATGTCAAGATGCCTATTTCTTCCACTTTGTTGGATGCACCTGACTATTGAAAATTAAGCTACTACTTATTTAAATATAAATCAGTGGAWAAAATGGGACAAGAAATCCCATTTTGGGATCCATTCTTAGAATCTGGGAAGCAAATGTCAGGCAACWCAGAGCTCTTCAGGTGCCTAAATTTGCTCCAGAGAATTATTTTTAAGTAGACGAATTGTTATCTATGTATTAAGGCCAGACACATAGAAAAAGCCAAATACAGCTGTGTCTGAAAATATCAATTTACTTCCATGTGTTTTAAAAGGTCCTTGGCCGACAACCCTTGATTTAGGTGGGTCCACTGAACCTTTGTTTTGATGKCCTTTAGCAGATTGAGGTCTTATGTCCTACAGACCATTCTGAAGAGATGTAATTTTAGTGGYCATTCAAGAACTCCTGTAGAGTATTTTAGTGTACATTTAATGGGGATGTTACATTTTGAGTCCTATGAAAGATTCATTGTGGGTCCTCTGAAAAATTCATGGCGATTTATGTGTTTTATGCACTTGCAAAAGTGGGACACAAAAAAACCCCAAACCAGCCAAACACAACAGAAACCAGCTAAGTGAGAAAAAAACAAAACAAAAACCCAAGCCTCCCCAAAATTCTTACCATATGATTATGGGAACCCACATTATAATTGAAATATAATTGGTTCAAGATGGGAGAAGTTCAGTTTTTGGGAAATCTCTTTGGCTAACTAAAGCTTTTCAATGAGGAATGTGAAATGTTATTCCCTCTATTTTGAAGTAATTACATTGTTAATGTGTCTTAATCAAAGGTAACTTACATATAAAAATTWCTGGAACATAATTAGTTAAGTATTTAAGCATGCAAAGCAAATTTGGGATACTACTATAACTCAATAGATGAGATACATTTAATGTAATTATTAAGTTGTTCTTAGTTTACCTAGTGATAGAGGCATGTACAAGTGAGCTTTTCATTAAAAATTAGGTCTTCAGGTCTCATTGTGAGAATAAAYTTATATACTCTAGTCTACTCGAAGTTTGAGGGGGGTTATACATTTTTTCTTTATATAAAACACTACCTTTTTCATCATAGACTGAGTCAAGGTAAACAGGACACAGGAAGCTTTATCAGCCTGTTGAACAGATATTGCTGAAGCAGCACAGAGGAGAAAGACAGCCTTTCAGCAACCTACCAAGATAATTAAGAAAGAAACTTGCCCAAACAATTACCTGGGGACCCTGTAGGAATGCTTGCAGCTATAGCTTGAGTGTAAAACCTTTTCCTGTGTGTTTAAATGTAAACTCTAAGAGAAGCCAAGAATCGTCTTCTGCACTTTCTGCTTAAGTAAATAGAAAATAATACAGGTTTGCAGAATATAMAACCTTTCTGGACACAAGAAACAGAGGCAGATATTTTTCAGGRCCATGAGTGAACACAGAGGCCTTAATTTCTCTGAGCACTCCCAAACCCTGGGAGCCCCAGGTGCCAGGACCCCCATTTCAACTCAGCTCTGAGCAGAGACTTTGCCACCTCCAGTCTGGAGGCTGATCTGACCAGCATCAGCTACAATCCTGTCTCCAGCTCCTGCTCACTGGGCTCCCAGTTTGGACCCTGGAGGAATGATGGATTTAATTTATCCCTTCAACTTTTTTGGGGCTGTCATTAAATGCTATTGCCAGCCCCAGTTCAGCTGGCAGTGCTTTGGTCCTGTGAAGCCACATTCTGTTAGTGGAGGCACAGCGTGTGCATAGATTGTTTTCTGCCTTATTTCCCTCTTGAAGCAGACCTGCACACACTGGACTAGGAGAGAACTATATCAATAGTTTAGGATGATTAGTCAATCATAGTAGACTATATAAATACTCTAATCATCCTAAACTGCTCTTGTTAACTGACAACACTGTTCTCATGTTTTGCTGATGTAACATTTTGCCGATAATTATTCACATGCAGCAGAATCAAGGGTATTACAAGATCTTTGAAAAAACCCTCACACATTTTGTCCCTTTTCTGCTGTGACTGCCAAGGATATCATTATGACCAATGTAACAGGTAGAGGGGTGATTGTACAGAGGAGCAGAACCTGAATTTCAAAAGTACAAGCCTATTGCACCAGCTGGAGCACGATGTGCAGACATCAGCTATTCCAGTTTATGCACAGGATCATGGCCCAGAGATTCAGGGAAAAGCAATTCTGTTTTGTCAGTCAGAAGTAGAAACGTGCAACTAACTSAACAGATTCAATCAAATCAGAAAATCTGGACAACTGCTGCGCTTAAATAAGCCAATTCATGGGTTTGTCTTAGGCCTGATGAAAACTTGCCTGTATAAGGTCTTTCACTGAGATTTTAATAACAGGTGAGATGCATAGACTTTGAATTAATGGAAAGTAATATTGCCAAAATATCAAAATGCTAAAATATCAAATGTTAGCGATGAAAACACAATTTCTACCAATAAAAATTTACATGAACAATTTAACATTGGTTGTTGGAAGCCTATTAGCATCTTGACCATTAGACCTGCCTCACATACTTCAGTCATATCCAGACTTTTGTACTGTAATAAAGTATAAAGGGGTCTTTCAAAGTATGGATGATTTGCTTATGTCTTTTTGATGGGAATGAAGTCCAAATGTGTAATAGTGTGAGCAGTGGGAGATATTTAAAAATTTATAAAGACTTGTAGATGAAAACTGGAAATTTTTTCAAAGTAATTTTTTTATTATAAAATTTCACAAATCTTATGAGCCATAGCTACAGCTGGGAGGACCTCTCCACTTGCCATTTGACATAATAGGAAAGGTGCTACTGTACATATCTTTACTTTGTATATATCTCTACTTATCTTTGTGACCCACTCCTGTTGCATAAAATTAATAAGGGTTAGAGACAGCACTCAGAAACATCCACTGGGAAATCCTATAACKGTCAATAGTAAATTACTGAACCTTTAACATTAAATGGGACCACTAAAGGTCATCAGGTCTGAACATCCACTCTCCACYGTCAATGTCTTGGTTTTTAACATCTTCCTAAATTTTAATTTAAAAACAGCTATCAAGGAGTGTAGTATATTCCACGGGGTTTGCATCCTAACAGCCTCTAATGCATACAAAATCCATTACCTAATATGAAACTTCTAGACCTAGTTGTATTTGGAGAGGTGCTTATTTCTGAGGACCCAATTAAATCTGTTATCTTGAGGCATTTCAACCCTAAAACTCAGGAAAAAAGAGAAATGTTTGATGGTGCTCTGGGCCCATCTTTGATTTTGCTGATTTATACATGACTCCTATTTTGGCAAGTGTTCTGAGCAGTAATGGAAAGATTGGGAATAACATGTAAATTTCAAATACCAAGAGACAGGCTTGGAATAGCTGCTTTGCTTATGGTTCCTGAGCAATTGCCAAAGACAATATGTTATGGGTTTCTCAAGCCAAAAAAAGAAAGAGGACAGCGGGAAGTGACATGTACAGAGTAAATTAGTGTGAGAGATGATTTCTGCTTGAGTGCTAGTTTCAAGGATACCTTGAGTCCCTGAACTCTGGGCACAGCATGAATACACACAGAAGTGAAACTGTTG
>NW_026623828.1:41378-46120 GCF_030028575.1 Malurus melanocephalus | reverse complement strand
AAAAAAAAAAAAAAAAAAAAAAAAAAAGCCAATAAACAAGTTGAGAACAGAACTTTTAGGCATTTTGCCTCACTGTGCTTGCAATATGCTAAGCCAGATAGCAGTTTAAGAAAGAATCTGCCATGTTATTTTGTTCTTAATTTTCTTCTAAACAAAAGAGGCAGAAAGATTTCTAGTATAATGTATATGCAATGGGCTGCTTTTCTTTAGCCATCTGTTGTATGCAAAAGGATATCTTGCACTTCCTCTCTGTGTGAGAATTTTTGCAGCAAATTCTCTCTGCCACCTTCCTCTGTACATCAGTTAAAAGCATTGTTAGAATAGGCTGATGATCCATGAATCTCCAGAGTGGTAACAGCCATAGGATCTACATCAATTCCCACCATGGCGATGATTAGCTATATGCAATACCCAATGAGTTCAGACTGAAAAGTTATAAATGTATATATAGTCCTTGCAGCAGCAAACTAGAGTACAGTAAACTGTGCAAAGAAGGAAGAAAATTCCAGTTTTTATAGCTAATTCCACTGCACATATCTATCAAGGATCCTACTTTTTTTCAGTAAATTTGTAGCACAAATTCTCAACCCATGAGAATTTCTTATTGAAAACTGAGTAGCTTTTTGTTTTGAACATAAAAATATTGCTATTTGAAGGGAATATTTTCATGGGAGCAGTTTGGGAGACTACTACAAAATTCAGTGATATCAGTGAAAGACCCACCATTGATGATGATGACAGACTTTGGAACAGGTCTCTATCTTCTTAAGCCATAAAATGAAAAAAAAAAGGGGAAAAAATTGCTTTTTGAAGAATTTGGAGGAAAGAATTTCTTTTAAAGTTTTAAATTTCCATGTTTTCAGATTTGATTTCCTCTCTGCCCTCCTCTGCAAGTTAGGCTGAATGAAAATTTGGAGCTTCTGGCAATCTTGAAACACACAGTCCTTCACTGGAATACATTATCCTGGATGTTTTAGCAGCAATTAAACTGCAAGAACATCTTTTTCAGTAAAGATTTTTTTTTTTTTTTTTTTGTGGAGAGCGAGCGGCACAGTTGGCTTTTGGTCTTTGAGTAGACCTGCTGAAAACTAAGAGCTTGTGATTCTTTAAAAGCCATGAAAGACCATTCACTACACATGCTGTCAAGAACATATGACCTTCCAAACAAACACAATCTACTATATGATTTAACAAAACATTTAGGCCCCAAAATTGATGCACTTGMCTGAAAAAAGTTTCACTAGAACATTTTCAAGCAATCCCACTCAGAATCAATCAGACTGACATGTCAAGAAAATTGTCAGAAAATGAGAAGTGCATCTATGAGTAAATACACCTATTATTTCTCAAAAGACATCCATAATACRTAAGATTTTATATGTCTTTTTTGTCTCTACTGATTTTAACAGTGTTTGGAAGCTATTTTTCAAAAAGTAACTGTAACAGTACTTGTAAAGATCACAAAAGCAGAGCATACATTTGTTCTTAGATGGTATTGGACCTTTTTGGACAAAAAAAAATTAGATTTTCAACATTTAAAATATCCTGATAAAAGTCTAGGAGCATATAGAAATACTAGGTATTGCTGACAGTTCAAGATCCTTTATTAACAGATAGAAATTACATTATGTTTCCTGAAATGCTATTAAAATGAAATRCACAGTTGAATTTTCTGAATAAAATTTTCTAGATTAGAATTCTAATATTGACGTTTCCCTAGTCAGGTGCTAGGATGATTAATAACCGAAACGTTTATCTGTCTTCAGTGTTTTTATCTAACAAGCTGTCTCTCACAAGAATATTGGTATGAAAGATACCCTCTAAATGAAAGAATTGGGCAACTATTTTAATTTAAACTTTAAGCAAATGTGTCCTTTGTATTATTTATTTGCAATACTATATGAATGAACTAATTACTGAAATAATGTTTTTAGAAATAATTTGAAAAACATGGAACATACTGAAAGCATTTTAAYAAAACAGTCTATTATAGTAACAGACATTAATATATGAAGCCTGCAAGTTTAATTTAATTCTATTTTATGCACTTATCTTTTATGCTATCTTTAAAAAATATTTCATTAAAAGTTATAGTGACATTATTCTGTTAGAATTGTAAACCTATCAAAATCCACTACATTTTTTTTCTGTCCTTTCTGACATATCATGCTTTGCTGAGCTTCTAATTTTGATTGGGGTGTTTTTTTGTAACCCTAACATTAATTTGTACTTGGAAAAGTTTAATTGTTTTATGCAAAGAAAATAACCTCCACTGGGAGAAGCAGTCATGCAACTCAGTGAAGACCTGGATTTTTATACCAATGATTTAATTGCATCTACAGATTCAGCCAAAAGTGAACACTCAGTGGAATTAATGAATCTATTTTTATATTAGACCTACTTACTTGGTGTTCAGGGCTGGACATATTTTGATTGAACTTTCAGTCTGGATTTGGAAAGTATTGAAAACATTTGTAATGTCAGATAACAGGCTCAATCTATCAGTTTATTAATGCAGTGTAGAAAGCACTTTACAAAATTGTTACATCTCTGTTTCTGGAGCGTAATGCCATTATTTCTGTCAAATTGCATATCGCTTGTATAAAAGGTGATTTAAAACATCTATATTAATATTAATCTGATTGAAGTATACAGACTAGGGGAACCTTCACAAGCTTAGTAAAATGGCCTTGATCACAAATAAGTCTGTGGCACAGACTTTTGTTTGTTTGTTTCTTTGTTTGTTTGCTTGTTTTGGTTTGGTTTTAATCAAGTAACAGACATTAATGAGTAGCATGTCACAATGTCTGGAGTAACTTACTGCAAATAAAAAAAGTTGCATCAAAATACCACCCAAGAACACAGACAGAGTTTTATCTGTATTTGATCACATAAAAAGCCCTTGTGTGGGTGAATATCAACATATATTTTTTATATGAGTAAGGAAAGCAAAGAGATAAAATGGTCCCACTGCTGAAAATTACATTGTCTTCAATCTTTAAGTGAAATATATTTAATTCATTTTTACACAAATCTAGGAGGATATTTTGAAAAATGGCAGTGCAGAGCAGCCCATGTTTAGGAAAGGAACCTTTCTTGAGGGCAGGATTTCTAAACCTCTATTTATCTGATTATTTTCTGTATGTTGAAATAGCTGGTTGCATGACAATGGAAGAAGCTGGTTATGAAGCATCTCTGGAGGTTGTATGGCTCTGTACCTTTTGCCTCAGGGTGTTTGTGCACTGAAGGACAAAGGACTGGAGTTGGATCCAACTGAAGTTGCTCAGGAACTGGAGACAGTGTGAGAGAGCAATKTAGTTCAGCACAATGCTGAGAATCATATCATTAGTGTCCCCCTCAAATGGAGTCATTTAGCCTGGCCTTTAACTACCAGGATAATCCAGATTTACTGAGGCCCACAGTTGTACCTATATCCTTGACTTCCCTGGGTAAATATGMCGGTTGAATGGGTAATCTTTACCATAACGCTGAATTTGTACAGTACAGATGTGTCCATGAGATGCTGTGAGATCCCACCTGGAATACTGTGTAAAGTGGGGTGTCCCAAATTTAAGAAGGACATGGAACTGTTGGAACAAGTCCAGGGGAGGGGCACAAAGCAGAAAAGATGTCTGGAGCACCTTCCATATGAAGATAGGCTGAGGAAGTTGGAGCTGTTCAGCCCAGAGAAGAGAAGGCTGCATCGACACCTCCTAACAATCTTCCAGTATTTGAAAGGGGACTACAGGGAAGCCACAGGGGGATTCAGTCAGGAACTATAGTGATAGGACAGGAAGTAACGGGTTCAAATAGAAAGAGGGGAAATTTATATTAGGTATTAGGAAAAAATTCTTTACTATGAGGATGGTGAGACACTGGACAGGTTGCCCAGGAAGGCTGTGGATGRCCCAGCACTGGAAGTGTTCAAAGCTGGTTTGGATAAGGCTTGAGCAACAGGTCTGGTGGGAGGTGTCACTGCCCATGGCAGGTGAGTTGGAACTAGGTGATCTTTCAGGTCCCTCCCAACCCTTAACATTCTGTGATTCTATGATCCCACAGATCTGTGCTCAATTCTGTACCAAATAAACACATTGATAATAAACAACAGTGCAAAATGACTGTCACTCATTGTAAAGTCTCTTGAAGTTTTTAATCTTTCCTGTTTTGTCTGTCAAGGACAGTTGTTTATTTTTAATTGGGATGTGCTCCTTCCTTTACTTTCCTCATAATTGTCTTTGTTTTGATGTTTTTATAATCCTTATAAACTGAAAAAAGGTAAAAAAAAAATCAGAGCACCACCCCCCCGACTCCATTTCTCCTGTGATCTCTAAGTATGTAAGCAAGAACAATTTTTCATCTCATTTACATGACATGTGCTTTAAGTTTGCATCTTTACACGGACGATAAGGCATTTTTCTACTAGGGACATCAATTATGGCAAAATAACCAACTCTTTGAAATATCTTCCTACGGATCCCAATCCATCTTGTATTAATAGGGTTTCAAACTTTATGGTTAATACTGTTTTCTTAGATTTCCTAAAGAGCTTTCAGGTAAATCTTAGTGGCAGCAGATTGTTGCATAAACTGTAGATAAGCACTTTAGAAAGACTGCACTCATAAACCATAGGTAATTGTTTAGAACTTATGTCAACATATGCTATTTGACCACTTACGTTTTAAGCTGAAACCTTGTGATCAAAGCCCATTACAAAAAAAAAAAAAAAAAAAAAAAAAAAAAAA
>NW_026623828.1:0-41356 GCF_030028575.1 Malurus melanocephalus | reverse complement strand
TAGGTGGAGTAGGATAATTTGCGCTCATTCTGCTAAGTAAAGGTTTGAAAGATGTATGTTCTCTGACCCTCTCAAAAATGCAGAAATATGGTGAGGACAACAAACTTTATTTTGGCCATAACTATACAATGAGGGATAGTCTTCAATCATCTTGCTAGACACCAATGACAATTTAACTGAGAACAGCCATTACTAAGGACTAATTGTACTGTTTTAATTCATGTGTAACTCTCAGCAAATAAATTCTTGAAGGCTTTGGTTCAAAGGGCATCAAATGTCTCCTGGATTCCTTTGCAGTATCTCTACATTATGTAGCTTTACAGGAGAAGAAACTGATCTGCAGAAAGACTGATTTGATCAGGACTTAGAAGAAACGAAAAAATGTAAATTTTTATTGCTAGACTTAATTCAATCATGTTATCTGTGTCTCCTGTAATCAAAGAGTTTCTTCCACTTACTGTATAATACAGAAAAAAATCTCTTATACAATCATCTCAGCTTGCTTTCACACTGATTACTCTATAATTCTACCTGTTGGAAGGATATAAATATTACAATCCTRTACTTGCCTTAAAACGTATTCATATTCTTCCACAAGTCACTGGAAGTTAAAAAAACCTGTATTTTTCCATGTTTTTAAAACCTGTATTTCCCCCAGTCCTCTATATATTTCTGTTAAGGCAGACCTCTGGGAAAATCAATCAAATGATTTATCMGCGTATCTGTACATAAAATATGTGATCAGAGTTTAAAATAACAATTAAATATATTTCTTTTAACAAATTAAAACTTTACTTCACCATAATTCTGAAGTAATTCTGGTTTAAATAATAAAATTACAATGCAGTTTTGGAAATACAGACTACCATAAAATAGATTTTCTAAACAYAAATAATGTCATTGGTAATTAATGATTAATAAATCCAGTTCTCAWTTTTTTTCCTATCTGCCCAAAAATKGATAAATACAGGCCAAATGGGGATGTACTGAAAAGTTTCAGAATAGTATTTTAAATAAGCTCATTAAACTACAAATTCTGTGCGAGTCTTATTCACTTTTCTGTTTGGGAACAGAAGAGTAGGGAAGCTGTGTTAAAATAGTGTTGACATCGGTCTAAGCAGGGTTTCTTAATGCAGTCTTTGACTCTGCAAAATCTGCATGGAATCCCAGCGGGTCTTCTAAAGCAAGGCACACTCATCCAGAAAAATTTGAACCAGAGAGTTCTTGAAAGGGGGGAGAAATTAATGTTCCTAGTGACACATATAGTTACCTTTTAACATGTAGAAGATTTGTTTCTATCCCTACAATTGTGTCATTCTTTTGAGAATAAAATTTTGCCACCATTCTTGGATTTACAGCATTACAGTTATAAACCAAGTGCTATAATTTCTGTTGGATACATTGTTTCACAGAGAAAACCACAGAGGAATCATCTGGAAATCAGTAGAATATATCTTGTCTTTGTGTTTGCTGAAGAAAAAGCCTTATTGTGTACCTCAACCTCACTACCCCACACTGATATAACACCTCCTGTGCTCAGATAAGAACACTAGCTGTGCACAGAGGAATAATTGACAAGCTCACCATTCTCTTTTCTGTTGGCAGCTGATATATGGCAATCTGGGATAAATGATGAAAAATAAAAGGAACACCCAAGCAGATTTCAGCTGCTAAGGAGTTCATTCCATTTTCATAGCAGCTTGTAGAACTGAGTGATTCACAGGGTAGCTGTTGTGTTCATGTTGATATAATTATGAGAGACTGACACTGATTCCTCACTCCATACACAGTAGCATCACTGTGTTTTGTCTGCATTTCCCATTATGAAAATCTTTGTGTTTGAGTGAGGATTTTTTTTCCACATCAAAAAGAGTTCACTGAATGCTTAATGTGGTTTATTAATATGAAATACAATCGATGAGGTTTTATTTTAGAAATTTGTAGTAAATAGACATTAATCAAGATATAAATAATGAAGTCTGCATCTGTTGTTTAACAAAAATATTTATTTATACTCCCTCAATTAAGAACAAAATTCTTAACTTTAGGATTCTATCTGGGTAAAAATAACATAATTTTACAATGTAATGAAAATAATGATCTTACTAAGAACAAACTCATTACTGTAAAGGTGCTGATTGACCCCACAAGCCTTGATTTCTACTAAACATTCCCAAACATTCAGTTCGTTATTATCCTTCCAAAAGAAGAAATCGTACTTTGTTAATCAGTGTACTTTTAAAATATAATGACTCCTTTTAAAAGCCCCAGAGCAAGGTTGTGTTGTGGTTACTCAGGTTACTCAGACATCCCAGGGAAAGTGATGGGACAAATGCYGTCYACTGAAAATACACACTGGCAAAACTAGGAAGCTACAGCTCTTCAAACAGTTCATAATCATTTGCACATTCTCTGGATTCATCTAGTCATTAGGCTCCTAATATGCTAGAGAATATTTTTGTCTGGATTTCTTTTATATTGTATAGAACTTTATTTGTAATATAAGGCAGGAAGACACAGAGTCAATTTCTCAGGGATTGTGGCCCACATAGAATTTGGACAGAAAGTCTTTAGGTTGCAGGGTTTCCATCTCTCTTCCATGGAAGTACCTCATGACAGGAGTCCTCTGCTTCCAGACATGAATGGTTTCTTCAACCAGCACCATTTTCCCCTGCACACAAACAAAAGAATTTTAGACTAGTCAGTTTAGAAGCAAACAAAACACCTTATTATTATGATTTTAAAGAATGGAGTGAATGTTTTGTTCTCTTGCATGGCATAAATATAGAACTTTAAAGGTATGTCCATGGGCTCTCAATGCTTSCTGCTTAGAATCTCTGTTGAACATTGTATGATGCTGATAGGCCTGCAAGAGTGGTCTTTTATCTTTTTGACAAATACGGTCTGGTGATTTCTTTCCATTTTTTTGTTTTCTTACTCATGAACCTTCAAGACATTTATTTATTTTAATTTATTTTCCCTCATGGGATAATATTGTCATTTTTAGGGAAAATGAGACAGAGAATGTACAAACTTTAGTTATTTCTTTTACAGAGGGGATCATGTTAATAAAAAACTCCTGAAAAATACAAAACAAAACAGAACAAAACCCGAAACACAATTTCTTCTGAATTTGTCCATTTGTCCATATGACTACATCCATAGTCACTAGCTGGCCATGATTTTGTTATTCTTACAAAGGTTCCTTGTTTCTGTAATTCTAGATTTGTTATTGCTTTACTTTTTCTCTTCAAACATGTTTCTAAAAATTATAAAGTGTTCATTCATTAGTCTTCATTCTCTCTTTGGGGAAGTTTTCTGTTGGTGTTGGTTCTGTGTAAGCCTTTATAAAATTTTCCTTGTATGTCATGAGTATCATCAGTGCTCCCAGCCCAGCTGACTGCCATTTCATTGTGATGTCTTGTCCTACATGCCAAAATTATTCAGTGTCTCAACATGTGACAAATGGCAAAAGCACCTAAGAGAGATCAAGTTTTAAACAGTGATATGCTATTAATTATTCTAAGAAACAGGCTTTCCAGATCATAGATTCTTGTAAACCTTTTATAATTTTCAGGGAACAGTTTGTATTCCTTGGCTTGTTTAGAAAGTGGCTGATGAGTTTGCTGCACTGCTGGCMATAGAACTGCTTCTGGGACCATGTTGAGGCCAGGTTGATGTGGGGCTGGTGAGTCATCTTTATTCCATCTTGAATGTTTTTTCTTTCAGGTAATATTGTTATCTGAGGAATTTCTAYATGGTTTTATATGGGCAATTAAGGCCCTATACAAATTCCACTGATGAGATAGTATCCATTTACAAATGTAGATCTAATGTGTAACAGACACTACTATTCCTTTTTCTTTGGTTTGTTTTTTTGAGKTTKTTTTTCTTCCCCCTATAAGAACTAAATCCATGTAGYCAGCAAGTAACATAGTTGATGATTTCTTCCAAAATACTGTAGCAGATAAAGTTCCCTTTCCTTGTAGTGTTAAATGGACTTGGAGAAGACCCACAAAAACATGTCTACAAATGTAAAGTTGATTTTTTTTTTTTTACTTTTCAGAAAACTCATTCAAATTTTTATGAATATTATTGGAAAAAGACATGTCAAGCTAAAAGCTATAAAAATATTTCCAATAACCAGCAGGCATCACATAAAGATAGGGAGTGACTGACAAAAATATAGTCTTTTTTTCTATCAAGAATTATATTCTCTCTGCATAACCTCTTTAACACACAGAATCATAATTATTGTTGAATTTTATATTCTTGTGGTACTGACTTTAATTTACTTGCTGTGAATTAATGCATGCTTTCCACATCACATATCTTTCCAAACCACCTATTTTAATAGCATAGAATAGCTGAGGTCAGAAGGGACTCATAAGGATCATTGAGTCCAGCTCCCTGCTCCTTGTGGAACTGCTTKAAATAAATGTGATGGCTGAGTGTCATCCAGCATCAGTATGGTATTTACAGTTCACAGTTCACAGCAGAATGTTTCCCTTGATAARCAGTATTAGATTCCTTTTATTTATTTTTATTTTCTTCAATCCTATGTAGTATGTTAGAATAAGTATTAACATTTTAAGATGAACCTCATCAAGTCTACCTTTTCTKATAAATTAGCCACTGAATTCTACTGATATGGTAGATATCTACTGATATCTACCAGTAGAKACTTATGTTATAGATAAGACTCCACAATACTTATTCCTGTGTGGTCTTACCATAAGGAGGTCATGACAGTGTCTGAGGAGCAATTCTGTAACCTGAGAATTAAATATGTATAAAAACCCACTTAGGCAGAAGTGGTTTTCCACCTGAATAGGCTGTTTTGTTTTGCGAGTATAGTGAAGCTACCAATCCAAAATATAGCTGAAGTTCTAAAATAGTTGTGCTCCACTTGAGCATTGCTAATGACATACACACCTTGAGTTTTGTTTCAGCACACATATCTTTGCATTCTGCAGTGGAGTTGAGCTGAGAAACTCCCATAGGATTTGAGTACCTCATMTCTGGTGTCATTCGATTCTGTCTTTGTAAATGTCTCACTAAGAAACCGAGTAAGAACCGATGACTCATTTACTCACAMATTTTTAGTAATAAAGTGCTGCAATGCCCAGATCTTAAGTGCCTTGCCTCTAAAATTAGATGCTTAACTTCCCTATTGGATTGGATTGTGTATTACCAATTATATTGGAAGGAACTGAAGAAGACACACTCTTTTTCCTATTTTCTAGGAAATATTTATTGCTAGATAGTGAGGAAGACATACTTCTATGTTTTTCTCTCCTTACGGAGTTTTTTTCCTTTTCTACAAATGTGGGTGCTTAAATTATAGCTTGAGTGGAAAGCATGCTTGTGTTTTCTTTCTAGGTTTAGCTCTGACCACCTTTAAAAACACAGCACAATTATGGAAATTGAATTGGCATCTGTTAAAGGGTTTACTCAGTTGTAACTAAACAAACAGCAGTAAGATACTTGAACATATACCAACAAAAAAAAAAAAAAAAAAAAAACAGCTAACCAAACAAAAACAACCCTAAGTCTTTTAAGTATTTCTTTACTTAGGGCTAAAGAATTTAAAAATATTATTTCCAAAAAAAAAAAAAAAAAAAACAGCTAACCAAACAAAAACAACCCTAAGTCTTTTAAGTATTTCTTTACTTAGGGCTAAAGAATTTAAAAATATTATTTCCAACAGCAAAAGATAGAGCCAAACTCTGTGGATTGCATAGGATTGATATTTCAGTAGTTTCAGCATTACTGATCATGAACTGAAAGCTGAAAACAAACTATGACAAAATTAACTGCAAGCTGCTCCAACCTAAAGAGCAGCAATAAGACAAGGAAGATTTTCTTTTCTTTCATATAGTAGCTGACTTTAAAATTACACTGAACTGACACAGAATAAAGAGAAAGAATATTTTATATAAGAAGCAGAGAAAGAAAAACACAGCTGAGAGAACTGTATTTTGTGTGACTGTCTTAGAGACCATTTGGCACCATTTTCTGGCATTATTAACAAGCAGTAATGTAACTTGAATTGCTACATACAGTGAGGGGTATCTGATTATTAACAACAAATATCTCCTTAAATATGCCTTGTAGTGAAAATATTTCCATTTACTCTGGCATTATTGACAATGTTTTCCATTGAAAATATTAATTAAATAGTATCAACCATTCTGGTTGTCCAGAAACAGTGTTTTGACAATGCATTAGAAGATGTTTTAAAGGACATAATTTCTCTACTTGTCACTCTAATTGCTTCCTATTTGGGCTGTCTGTGATACAGTTATCTCCCAAATTATGTAGCATTTTAAAGATTAGTGTGTTATCACATCCATGTAGCAGCTTTTTCATATGTTTTTCCTTTTTAAAACTGTGTGAAATCATGGGTCATGCAAAGTTTAAGGATTGCTTGGAGTGCTGCTACAAAATAAAATGATCTGACTTTCCAAAGCTTGGCTGGCTATAAATCTTACACACTTTCTGCACCCTTATGTAGATTTTTCCCTGTATGTACACTTTCTAGTTGTAAATAAGCAATATATTAAACTATTATTTTTAATAGAAGCTATCATTTTTAATGGAAGCTATTCCAGCTTTAGAACTTAAGGGAAATTAAAATGAATAATTTCACCTATACAGATAATACCAACARATCATTTCCCTCCCTCCCTGAAAAATAGTTACAAATTATTACCAATTTAGGGCAGGTGAAGGGGCTACGTAATGTTGACTTCTGCTGTTTGTAAAAGTCAACAAAATATTTCAAGTTTGTAGGGGGTTGTTATGGATTGTTGTTGGTAGTAAAAAGTCCTTACTTTTAAATATTTGGCACAATTGTTTCACAATCTGCAACTCAGCTTTATTTACACTGGACCACTCTTAACAGCTGCTGACACCATCCTCAATATGATGCAAATTAAGCTAACCTCTCAAAGATATATTTCTGAAACTAGTCTGAGAAGAAAAAAATATAAAAATCTAATTTCAGGTATTTTCTAAATTCCAAAATGTGGCATTTGCCGACAATTTATCCATGATACATGTATTTGCATATCTATATGTATACATATRTATGTGTATGCATATGTATACTGACAGGGTTCTTGCTGAATCACTTTAACTTTGTCCAGATGAAAAAGATAAAAATAAAAATAATTAAGGAAAAAAACAAACAAAAATCACCAAAGAAAACTAGTTTAWTACAGATGTATCAGCCTAAGATATCTAGACACAAGTAGCTAATAAGTGGGCCCCCCTGAATCCAGACCATAAGAGTAGTGTCCTCTCTGTTTCATTTCAATTCTGCATTAATGATTTGTATTTATACAGAGTATTTGACTCTATAGTGACTTAGAACTGATGAAAAGTGTTCTCAAAACTGGTTGAGAGATACTATCTAAGTGCACAAGTTTTACTACACAGCCACTCCAGGAGATTGATAAAGAAACACTAAATCCAAGAATTCCAATTGAATGGAGTTTTTTTTTGCATAAAGGTGAAGCTTCTGCATGAAACTGAATCTTCAGTCATGGATGGTTTATCACTGTCCATGTATTGAAGGGCACTCGCTGTTTTCTTAGGCTGGGTGGGATAAAACTCCCTGCAAATCTGTTCTGCTAAACGCTCATAGGCAGCTGATCACTTAGAATCACAGACTCACAGAATCAACTAGGCTGGAAAAGAACTTTGTGAACATCAAATCCCACCTATGACCTTACACCACATCAACTAAATCATGGTACTGAGTGCCACATCCAGACTTCAACACCTCCAGGGACAGTGACTGCACAATCTTCCTGGACAGTCCATTCCAAAGCCTAATCATCCCTTCTCTGAAGAAATTTCTCCTCRTGTCCAATTTGATCACTCCCTGGCACAGCCTAAGACTATCTTCTCTCATACTGTTGCTTGTCACCTGAGAGAAGAGACAAACTCCCAACTGGCTACAACCTCCTGTCAGGCACTTGTAGGGAGCGATAAGGTCTCCTGAGTCTCCTTTTCTCCAGACTAAACATCCCAGTTCCTTCAGCCACWTTTCATAGGATTTATGCTTCAGACCCTTCCCCAGCTTTGTTGCCCTTCTCTGGACACGCTCCAGCACCTCAATGTCTTTCTTGTAGTGAGGGACCCCAAACTGGACACAGGACTTGAGGTGTGCACCAGTGCCAAGCCCAGAGGAATGATTCCTTCCCTGGTCCTGCTGCCACACTATTGCTGATACAAACSAGGGTGCCACTGGCCTTCTTGGCCACCTGGGCACAGCTGGCTCATGTTCAGCCGCTGCTGACCAGCACCCTAACACACATGCACAGAGACTGCTGCTCCTTCCCCAAACTGCATGCAAAGCACCCAAATGATCATTCCAGAGCCTACAGGAACAGCTCCTGCTGACTATTTACAAGTACCTCATTTGTGCTTCAGACTAAATGAGCTGTATCATCTGAATGAAAAAATTAATTTATTGTTTAACGATTAGTCAGGCATATAAATAATGTAAACATAAACACAAATCCCTTTCTGTGTTTTGTCTTTTGTTTCCCTCTAAATGCCTTATTTCTGTCATTCATTAAATAACAATAACTGAAAATAAATTTCATATCAGCATGCATTTGGATGTGAAAATCTTTATTATTTGGTCTTAAATGATGTTATTAAGGCATCAAATGAAGYTGGCTTTCTTCCTGCTTTTTGGTGAACAGATGCACAGAACAAGGGAAAMAAAGTACATAGATTAGCACATCATGTTAATGCTTTTTTGTAGGCTAAAACTCCATAGATAAGTGTAATATGAAAGTACTAGGCTTTTGGGGGTAGGGAGAAATGATTGACTTTTTTTAAAGTGGTAAGTAAACAAACCTGAAAAGTTATAATGCCTCTATGACCCTTGCAACATTTGGAATTATGCATAGAAGAAATTAACAAATGTTATATCAAATTAATTTGGATATGTAAAGTGAAGAAAATTTCTTAAATATTTCCTTGTGTTTGATAAGGTTAATTATTCAAAAGGAAACCCACCCTCCACTGGTATTATTTTTACGCAGTCTCGTCGATATAAATGAGGCTAGAAGAAGTAGATGTAGAATATAATTCCGTAGCACAAGGGCCAGAGTCATACACCTGGGGACTAAGAACAGTTTCTACCAGAAACTGAAATTCTATAATTTGAAAAGAGAGGAAGACAAAAGCCTCAGATTATTAGTTGACCATGAGCCACCAGYGTGCTACGTCTGGAAGAAATGTGAATTAGATATCTAAAAGTACATCAGACATGGGGGTTTTTTTGAGCAGTGATAAGATGTTCATGTTATTGTAATAGACACTGATGAAGCATAAACAGGACTGATCAGAGAGATAAAGATCAGGTAATAGAGAATGATTTGGTATAAGGTTGCTTAAAATTTTGCTCTCCAGTGGGAAATACAAAAGAGTGACAAGGCTGAATCTGAAAGTTTTTACTGAGAGCTTAGATTCACACATCTGGATGGATCATGCAAATGTGATTTTGGGTGGAATGAGACTCCAAGGATACTGAATGGCTGCTACTGAAGTCGTCTTTGTTTCTACACAAAACTAAGACGCACAGACTCAGACTGAGATGAATAGTATTCCTGCATAACTTAGATATGATATAGACTTCTTTACTCATGAACAAATTTTATCAGAGTTATCAGAGAAGCAGATGTTCTGACGATTAGCAAGGGCCACTAGAAACTGTCASTTCATAACAATTCCTATGACAGAACATGTACACAGAGTTATTACTAAAGAAACCAGCAAACTATGCATACTGACTCCAAAACTGAGACACTATTTTCCAGTTCACATATTAGTAGGGATACTAATTGTCCTGTGGCAGGGAGAAAAATCTGGAAGGCAGGAAAAGAGGTACAGAATACAGACAGAAAGAGTAGTACAGAAGACAAGGWATTAAAAATTACTTCAAACTAGGCAATTTTTTTTTGGGTAACATAGTGTATGGGACTTCTATCTGAAATAAAGGCATCAGTTAATTTTCTTTCAGTGAACTAAAGTTTAAGCCAAGATTGTCCTGTTTGCAGAGCTCTCAAAAATCTTTTAAGAAGCTATCATGTGCCTATACAATATTYATGTAACAAACTAGGGATACATGGGGTTAAGACACCCTGGGATGTGCTCAAATGCAGAAGAAATTCCTTTTCTACTTCTCTTAAATTCAAAACCTATGCGAAAAGAGAAGAACATCACTTTTGTCTTATATGAGGGAAAAATTTACAACTCACCACTTCTGCCCAGAGAAGTTGTGGATRTCSCAGCCCTGGAAATATTCAAGGCCAGGCTGGATGAAGCTCTGAGCAACCTGATCTAATGATAGGTTAGACAACAGCAGAGGCATTGATCTTCACGACCTCTGCCAACTCAAGACACTCTGTGATTCTATGATTCCTATGGTCTCATTGAAAATTGTCTAAAAGTAGAAATTAATGTTAAAAAGTGGGATTTTTGTTGTGTTTTTAAATCCCATCTTGAAAATATTTCTTTTTTCCACTGGAAAAAATTAACTCCATAACAATGGAAATGTTTCTAGTTGTACATGTTCTAGACTGAAATGTGTTTTTGACATCTTGATTTTATTACTAATATATAAACTTAGAAACTAAAAATGTCAGAAGCTGAGGAGAAGGCAGAGGAAATAAAAACAGAGGAATCTATTGTCCCAGACRCAATGTCCAATATGAAACATATTCTGGAAACAGCTACAAAGAGAATATTTAGCTGTTTAGCTGTGGAAAAATTTTGCAGCATAATGGAATATAAATATTGTGCTAAAAAAAGTATAATCTGGTTCACATCTAATGCTAGAAACTGTACAGACACAGCTGATGRGTAAATAAATTCAAGGAAATGGAGCTACTGAGAGGCCTGTGGTGGGCTCATCTCAGCTGGGATCCAAATGGCCACAAAAGTCACTCTGTCCCTCCCCTCCTCAGATTATAGAAAATGCAAGAAAAGGCTCCTCAGTTGAGGACAGACAAAATCACTTTGTCATGGTGAACACAGATTCAGTGAGTGGAAATTAACTGAAT
Organism: Malurus melanocephalus; assembly: GCF_030028575.1. Classification (NCBI taxonomy): domain Eukaryota; kingdom Metazoa; phylum Chordata; class Aves; order Passeriformes; family Maluridae; genus Malurus; species Malurus melanocephalus. The sequence continues at coordinate 30,269 of NW_026623828.1, read as the reverse complement.
TTATTACCAACCAGTAGGATGTTGAAAAATAAAACTAAATCTTGAAAGTAGCTTCACCGATCCAGCCTGGGTCCCCTGCAGGATTACAGATCCTACCAGAAAACCTGCGGACTTGACACAGAAATAAAGTAAACAGTTATCTGGGGGAATAATGAACTCTCTGAGAAGGATTCAAGGATCTGCTGCCTTCCTGATAATGGCAGAGCACAGGAGAAGGGGCCACTTTCAGCTCCTGSCATAAATAATGTCGCAGACCTTCTAAAGTACTCCTAGTGATAGCACAAGGTGTAGGACTGTCTCTTCTCCTGTCTTTCATATGTGTGACCATCCCTCCATCTTTAGTCCCAYGAAACACAGTAACTCAAAGGTGGTATAGAGCAGCTAGAAAGTTTCTCCTGCCAGTCTGCATTATGCCCTGATCTTTTTTAATTTTTTTTTTTCTCTCTGGAAGAGGCATGTATGGGTTCAAAATCCATTAACTGAGAAAGTGGTCTTCAGAATTTCAGAAATCCACATCTAATAAGAAAGGTTAGAATTTATTTCATTTACTACAATAAATTATTTCTGAATAATAAGATACCAGATTAAGCTGTTAAAAAGATATCCCCCTTAAAAATAATTTATCCTAATTGGTAAGATCTTTGTTGCTCTATGGTGATTATTTTTTCCACTCGGGTTRTAAGGAGTACTTGTGGTCTTTCCATATGCTGCAAGGTTTGGCTGAGAGAAGGAACATTTATTACAATTGTAAACAAGGGGTAATGATAAGAAAAGCTGTCCAGCTGCATGAATGCAATTAGGTCATAACATGTAGGAGTGCACATTTCAGTGACCATCATTAAAGCAATACTTCTTTCCTCTGATAAAGTCAGCCTAGTTTGTTATGTTAACCTCGTGTGTGCGTTGCTGCTGTCTCTGCTACTGATAATGTTACTTTAAGACTCTTGAGTGAAAAGGTCTTTGTAAAGTGCTTTACAGATAAAGAGTCAATTAAATCACATTTCAGATTAATAAATCATCTTCAAAAACTCTGTTATTCTCTGACTTACTGGTGTAGTTCAGAACAAAACATTTAATCCTTGATTTGCAAATATGAGTTAGTAGCTATTTCTATCAGCTAAATAACTTTATTTTCATCTTGCACTCTGCTTAACATCAGTGCTCAAAAGAAAATGGGAAAAGGAGTCTGAATGCCAGAAATGATAATTTAGATTGAAGTGCTCCCTAGTCTGTTGCAAACACTTGGAAAATATTAATAAAAATATTAATACTGTACTGGGAAAGTGAGTAATCTTGAATTATAAGCTTACCTTAGTCATAAACTTAGATTCTATTTTTTAAGTAACARCAAAGTTTGGAGGATTCAAAATAAAAATTAATTATCTGAAAAGGAAAGAAGAATTTATTGGACTGAATTTGATAAAAACCCTGCCATTTTGGCTTCCGAGATGGACTGCAAAATAAGAAATGTGCTCATATAAAATAGAATAAAATATAAACCAAGACAAGCTAACATTCTGCATGGTATAAGAAAATGTACTTCAAGACTTAGTGATATTTTATATCTACTTGATCCCTGTAGGGAATATTGTTAGGATAGTTCGAACAATAGATGGAAGAGTTCTATCAAGTTAATATGCAGCTCATCTTATTACTGATGAAGAATTTTGTTTTGATACTGTCAGCATTATGTAGGATCTCTATCMGTTCACTAACTCATTTTACTCACATACTTTAAGAGAAATAGACCCTGTCAACCCATCATTAATGTGATGGGTTGCACAGGAAACTATTTGTGAACAATTATATTCATTAAAGTGGTTTCATTGYTCCAGTTGCTGCAAAGCTGCAGGGTGTTTCTGGTTGCCATATTGGTGCCGTATGTGTGAATGACACTGAAAGCAGCAGATATTTCTGGTACAGCCACTCATTTCATACTGATCAGGTATTCTAAGACCATGATCCAGGGAACTATCCACTTTTAACTAAAAAAATCTCATTCCTGWAAGCTGTTCCTAGCATCAATTTATATCCTGACAGAACAGATACAAAGCAAGATTACTGTAGAACACAAGTTCAGTCTAGCCCTTGGTGAATAACAAACTGTCCTGCCTATGCTRCTTCCAGTGCCCACACACTCACAGAACTGAATAATAAATTTGAGCTATTTTAATTTTTCAAGCAGTGACCCTTTTACCTCTTTTCAGTACTATTCTTCATTTTCTTCCACTTGCCAAATACTTCTCACTTCTTTAGGGAAGATAATCATAGGAGATTTTAGTAATATAATGTTATTGTAGATTCTGGATCAGTAATGAAATTATTTCCATTTCATTAATGGTTCATTTTTAAAAGAAAGTACATTTTTTTTTCTCTTCATTCAAAAAATATCAAATTAATCACTTTGTGTGATTAATCTGGAATTTTTTTTTCACAACTTTTTGTCTAGTTCATGATTTGTCCATGCTGAGTGATTTAGTTGAGGACTTTCAAGTCATAAACAGCATGAGTGGATTTTAATATTCTTTTTAAAASATGATATTTCAATTAATATTATTTGCTTTACTGTAGCTTTAAAATGTTCTGCATTTTGCACCATTAAGTCCCTACTATTTTTTTTCTGTACCTCAAAAATTTTCTCATCCAAATCTTTCATAAACTTATTTCTATAGTATCACATGGAAATCTCAAGATACAAACTTATTATTTTCATACTTCCTCAATTGTCATTAGGTAAAAATGACTCAAAGATGTGATTACTCTAAAACTCAAGTCACCTCACCCTGTCTCTTTAGTCACTGTAATTCACAATTTATTCTTTCTTCACAGTACAAAACATATCTTTATTATGTAATAATATTAGGTATAAAATTTATTTCCTTTGCTATTTATTTAATTACATGTTATTACATCCACTATGTCTTCCCTGTTCACCCACAGTGTGGCTGAGGAACTTCAGGACTTCAATAGCAGGAAAATAGCAAATAATGACAGCAGCATTTGCAGCCAAGCTACAAATTATAGTGAATAAAAACAATCTAASTAAAGAACCTTTCAAAAATGAGTGGCAACAGGATGGAAGACTGCAGGGCGGTTAGTAGTGTAAAGTAGGTATTAAGTTATCCTCAGATCTGAAGAGTCTCTGAATAATTTAGAATATCYGCTTTTGGCAAATGCTGAAACCATGATCTTTTCTGATCATTTGGATTCTATGCTGCCTATGAAAATTTTATACAATGTTTCAGTCTGAGAAATACTTTTTGATAGTTATTATCTGAGAGAATACATTTTGATATTTATTATGCATTTCTTTATGCCCTGATACTGTCCAAGCAGATTATTTTGCACCAGATGACAAGCAGTACTAGAGCAAGGTGTTGGATTTATTTTGTTTTGMAAAAATGTTTGTAGCTATCAGCAGCATTATGGGAAATATTTGTGTTTAATCATTTGAGTTTGGGTGTTTAGGGATCTCTGGGTTTAGAGAGAGCAGGAGTTCTATTTCTTGAGAGGTGTCTTCACTGTTCTAGTCGTGTGCAAATAAGATATATTTGCATTTTATGTAATGCAAATAATTATTCAAATACTTTCACATTACGGCTATTGAGCATACAAAATCAAAATGTATTCTGGAATAGTTATCCATTTTTCATCCTCTGTATGGTACAATGAAATAATTCTCTGCTACTGTTTTTCTAAATTAACAGAAGCTAGTGATTTTCTGTAACACAGTTATCCTCTTCTTTTTGGTGAGAGTTAGCAACTGAATTAAAAATGCAAATACTATTTAAATACCAAAAAATAGGTGAAGACACTTCTATGGATTTTGTCTAAAAGAATTGAGGAAATGGCTTAAACTAAACAGAAAAGTATAGATCTTAAATTCCTGATTCTTTAAGACACTTCAAAAAAAACCCCTCTTTCAATTAAATGATACAACATAATAGTCCTGGACTTCTTCACTGCAAGAACTTTCACTTATGTGAGAAAAAAAAAAAGTTGGTTAATACCATAAAAGTAATTTWAAAAAAATAGAGGAGTCTGGGCCAGTTTCACTACTTCATAGTTCTGCTTCTAAACTGATATCCTAAACCACAATACTTAAAGAAGCAATGAACCTAACGAACTCTTTCATGCATGCTGAACTGTTGTTTTATTATTATTATGCTTCAATTTAGGCTTGCCTAATTTATTTTTTAAAAGCAAATTAAGAAATAGAAGTTACTGGTAAACTTTTAAACAGTTTTCTAGGGGGRTTCTTGAAGCATGTCAGAGTTATTATCACTGAAGTATATATTCAAGTAGAGGAAGTATTAGTGTGTTTGTCAAAAAATGGATGGTAAGCACCACCCTCTTCAGGTAGCTGTTAGTGAAGGAAAAACAAAAAACGYGTCTGTTGCTTCTAGACAATTTAGTATAATATTAAACAGCATTCAAAACTATTTGGCGTAATGTCCTTCTTAGAAATAACAATCTATTTTTTTTTAAATAATAGTGATGATAATACCAGTCAATGTAATTTTTTATTGTTAAGAAGTATTATTTTATTTTATTTTATTTTATTTTATTTTATTTTATTTTATTTTATTTTATTTTATTTTATTTTATTTTATTAATTTTTTATTTMTTTTTATTTTATTTTATTGCTTTTTACTTTATTCAAGTAATGATGCAAATTTGGTTAATAAGTAGTTTTAAGCGCTAATCATACTTTGAAGTTGTTCTAACAAAACAAAGAGGAACTTCTGTGGATGACTTCAACCTTTGCCTGGTTTCCAAATGATCCAGCAGGCACATGGTAATTGGTGTTGAGAAGTTAAAATCAGCTGATTATGATGCAAATCATCCCATTTGCCTATATACTATTGGTTATCTAGCATCACTTGGGCTCTCCATGAGCCACTTACACAGCCCATTGGATACAAGCACCCCATACTAACCTAGCTTTTCTTTCCTACTGAAAAAAATGAAATGTTTTTTAAATTGGATGAAATGTGTTTCATTATATGATAAGAATTACATTTTATGTTCTTCCACCTCTATATATTTGTATATATTTGCTGTTTCCAATAAAAAAGGCTAGATAAGTGTAACAGTGAAGGAAGTAATAAATCTACCTGATTTTATGGATTGGCTCTGTTCAAGTAGCAAAGTTAATACAAAAGATTTCTTCAAGCATAAAAAGTGATAAAACTAAAATAGCAAAGTGAACCTAGAAGAAAACTGTATCATTGCCTGTTAATTTTAGACAACATATTTTTCCATAAAGCACCTTCACTGGGGGTTAATRCTCATTGTTTTTTGAAAGCAATTACTCTACTGTGCAGTACATTACATTGCAGAAAAAACACACCAATAAACAGGAATAATAACAATTCTTTAAAATGTCCCCAGTGTGCTGTGATGTATCTATTGCTAATTCACATATTAAATCTAAACTCTTCAACAAACACCAGAGAATGTATCTGCAGGGCTTAATCCAGCTTTTCTCATTTAGCATACTTAATAGTAAAAAATTGGCTGCAACAGTGCAGTTTCARCAGTAACTCTTACAAAGTTTATTTAAATTTTCAGGAAACAATTTTAGAAACTAAGACTTTGTTGAAAAATCAGATACATGACTGAATAATAAAGCATCATAAAATAGAACTGTTGGCCTTTGTTCTGCAAACTATTTTGTATTGGTGCTACTGGTTCATCTGAGCTAGGCAGTCTTCAAATTCAAACTTTCATTCTAGACTATGAAAAATATTACAMCATTTAAATCTGTTATGAAAGTAAGTGCTTATCTTTAATAATCACATACTGTAAAATAAACTTTTTGGAACCCATTTGCCTATTTGACTATTATAAATTACTTTATTTACCTTCAATGTTAAAATGTAAGGTCTGTGTTTTCTATGGTGTCTGAAGAAAAAGGAAGATTGCTTCCTCTTTAATGATTTTGGATTTCCATACAATGGTGGAAGTGTTAACTCTTGCGGTGGGTAGATTAAAAACAAACAAACAAACAAAAAAAAAAAACCTCCACAAATTCTGAGATTCCTCTAATGATTTCAGTAAGGTCAAAGTACATATGAATTTTGATTACTGCATTGGACCAGCCTTGACAAACAGCCAATCACTGGCCATCCTTCAGGTGAAGAAATTTTTCCTAATATCCAATGTAAACCTTCCCACAACTTGAGGTGCTTTCCTCTTGTCCCATCACTTGTTGCTTGTGAGAAGAGATTGACCCTTTCCTGGCTACAATCTCCTTTCCAGTGGTTGAAGAGAACATTGTGGTCTCCCTTCAGGCTCATTTTCTCCAGGATGAACAGTCCCTTCCCCAGCTGCTCTCCATGAGATTTGTGTTTCTGCTTGTGGCCCCAATCAGTTCTCATCCACTGCTCTCATGTCAGCTGGTGGCTCTTGGTAGCTCTGATGGCTCCTCCTGAGGCTCTTCCAGTTCAGGAAATCCCCCGTGTGCACCATGCTAGAATGCTCTGCTGATCATGCCAGAACCAGAGGCACTCACCTTGGCTACTGATGTCATAAAAATATTTATATAGTCTGATGTAGTAAACCTATTTAAACTGCAAAGATGCTTATCAGGTCTCAGAATTATACCGTGTGCTATAATCTAGTACTTCTGATAGATTATATCAGAAACTGAGCATAACCTGAGATTTCCACCTGTCCATAGAAGTTAGAATTGTTCAGAAATGTGACATAGAAATATCTGGTCTGTTGTTTTTTAGGGTTTTTTGTTTGGTATTTTTTTTTGTTTGGTTTTTTTTGTTTGTTTGTTTTTTTGTTGTTGTTGTTTTATTTTTCCTGTTTATGTATATGGTTTACAAAAAGCCAATGGCTCAGCAMAAACAAAGAAAAAGATGTGTGGCAAAGAATTCATCAATATAATTTTCTTAGGCAACCTTACCTCACCTTTCAAGTGTTGTTTTAGGTGTTCTTAAACCATTACTGCCCATAGTTGTTTAGGTCTTTCCTTCTATAGTGAAGATTTCCACTCTTAAATTATATCAAATATTTGCATGCTTGCATTTTACCTGCACGGACAAAAATTGATAATAAACAGACTAAAATGTTAACTACTTTTTGTTTAAACAATATGATTTATAATCCAAATTGTTACAATGAAAGCTGCCTAATTTGGTGAGAAAGRATCTGTTTTCCTCCTAGGCTTAAACTGCAAAAGTATCTCACACTGTTAAGAAAAAGATGCCCAATGAAAGTATTTCTTAATTGTATTCTTCAGACAATTCAACTTACATTTCATTAATCTATTTCCAATCTTTTTTTATAACTCTTGACCAGCCTCTAAGGATTTCATAAATAATTACATATTAGGTTGTGAAAATCGATCTGCTTYATTTAACTTGCTAAAGTTAAAATATATGATTGTAAAGTCAGAAATATTGGTGAGTATGGATTTACAGAATGAATCTGTTGCAAATTATATATAATGTAGGAGATAACAAAATTTGATATGCATTATTATAAGTCTTCAACAACCCTGGTGGAGACTGTAGCAATATATGATACATTGTTTCACTTTGTAACTATATCACAACACTGGTGTGATACAACAAAATTGCCAAATGATTTCTATTGACATTTTAATCTCAAAATTGTCTGTGACTAATTGCCTCATATGAAATACTCCAATTTGTATAATTTCTGACTTTTCATACACTTTTGCTTGCAATTCCCTGTTGCTATACTGTACATGGGTTTATGTCACATCAAATTTAAAGAACTGGAAAATTGCCCTGTGTATGACTTTAATGTCTGCTCAGATCTCCAATTAGTTATATTTTATTTACATGAGGCCTGAAGCAAAGCCACTTTCAGTTAGTAAGAGCTGACTTTTTATTAAGAAAAATGGTTTTATATTAAGGTTTTTAGTGTTTAGGTTAACCCTAGGTAGATTCAGAAATCAATTATCAACTGTGCCTATGGTGAAAGGAAAAAAAAGTCCCACCTTTGAGCTATATTTTAAGGATTACACTTTTTTTCCCAAACAGTATTATTTGGAGTCATAGCAGTAGGCTTGAGGCTCTCACAGAATAACACAGGTTACTAAATATAGGTTACGTAATATTTGTAGTTATATCAAAGGGCAATTCAGAAGTTTATCCTGTGTCAGTATTAAATATAGCTACTTCTATTTGCATTAAAAAAAAAAAAAAAATTTTTTTCAGCATCACTGTATCCATCTCACCAAAATTCTCTTAGATTTTGAAAAACAGCTTTCTGTGATAAGGAATAAAGCAGTAATAGCACAATAGCGCAGTCTGTGAGGGCAAGATTGGTCTTTTATTCACAGAGTGATTTCAAATTGCCAGAAGGACTGCCTGCTGTAAAATGTCTTTGTGGGGAACATCTTCAGCAAAATTGAATAATAATRTTTCTGTAAGCCTTAAGTATTTTGTATAGGATGTGTGTTTTCCTGAACTCATTTCATTTTCATAATCATCAAATAGTGTCTCAATACCACAAAACCATTCTCTTTTGTACAAATGATCCTGGACACCTCCTGGGAAACGTTTTTTTTTATACAGAATGTATAAAGAAGCCCCATTCAAGTAAGGAATCTAAGAAGAAAAGGTCTGACATTTTCATATTTTATTCTGATTTCTATTCTGAAAAGCTTGAAAAGTATGAAAAAGAACAACCTGGGCACACACAGATTTCTGTGATTAGGCACTTTCTATATACTTCTCAACTTTTATTCCTTAATCCGGTTAAACACTATTTGCTCAGCAGGCACTTACTGGGAGTATTTTCATTTTAGCTGCATATTTCTCTAGGGAAAGCTCTGAAAACCAGAACCTCCACTAATACAATTTTTTATTTTGTACTTCTCAGTTGATTAAGTAGCTTGAAAAAAAAACTTTTAATGTAATAATGTAATGTTTAATATTTTAAATATGAATCTTTTCATCCCTGACATTCATCCTATTTCATTTGACAGACCTTTAAAATATTATTCTGAGTTTTTGAAATTAGCAGGCAATGGTGTTCATAGAATCGCAGAACCTCCATGTTTTCTCAGACAATGTGAATTAAACTTTATTTAACATTTCATGTGCAATATATTGTATTAAATATTCATCATGTTTGTCGGATGCAAAGAAAAAAAAAGAGGGTAATACCTTCTAAGAAAATCTCTTAACAGATTTCTGAAGTACTCAACTACAGTTATATTTTTGCTTCTCTGACTTTAGCTGTCTTCTTGCTTCTACTTTTGTGAGGTGGCAGAGCACACAAGCAGCTTTGGTTTGCCTTGTGGAGAAACACAAAATAGCCTTTTCTAGGTTTATTGAAAGCTGATGAACAAAAAAAAAAAAGGTAATAAAAAGAATATTCTATTTTAGAAAGAAGAGGTAGGATGAAGAATTTGTATCTATAAAGCACGGGACCATTTAGCAAGTCTTTATTTTTCCTGCTTCCCCTATCTTCCCTATTGTCCCAGAAGACAGAATGAACCAAAGAAGGAATTAACTATTCCACACTTGGTTCTTTCTTTCTTTCAAATAGTACATTTTGAATGTGTTTAGGTAGATTCTCCAGTTGCAACATAGTATTAATGCACTACTTAAATGGACTGCCTTAAAAGTGATAATTGTTTTTACAAAGGAGCACATGCAAGATCCATATTTTCACCATGTGGTTTAATTGCAATGTGGATAGGAGACAGAATTTTTTCAAAAGAGAGAGTTGTTTTTTTTGTTTGTTGGGTTTTTTTTTTTTTTTTTTTTTTTTTTTTTTTTTTTTTTTTTTTTTTTATAAATAAAACAAAAAAAAAAAAAAAAATCCCTGTAAGAAATCTTACTGCAAAAACAAAGAACAAGTAAAGGCTTTGCCTTAAGGTACTTGATTTAAATCTCGAACTTGCAGGTAACATCATCTACTRTCAAGTGGTAAACTCATGGTCTCCTAAATCCATGGCTATTAGGACTTTTAGACAATAAAGTGTTCTTTTTAAATGTAAGCCTTCTTGATAGCTCCAAATATGCTGGCTACATCTAGGTGTAAATATAGGGTTTTCCTCCCTGGAAGAACAGGATGATGTACACTGAGGTTCACAGTGATCCCACATGAAAACATCATTCATTGATGAATATCACAGCTAGCCTTCAGTCTGGTGACAAGATTGTCCTATATTAGAGTGGCTTCCACCCAACCAGTAGCTTATAGGTCAGACACATGAAGATCCTGAAGATCCTACAGCTTTGGCAGTGTAAAACTACTCATTCAGTAATTTTGTCTTGCTGGGAGAAAGATTAAATGCTATTAGTAGTAGATTTTTAAAACTATTATCTYTAACTGCACTCTATTGCTGATGTAGCATTTGCAAAGCTTGCAGTAGGAGAACAGACTAGTTGCTGTGGTGATAATATCCTCGGGGCTTCCTATAAGTTAAAAAAAAATCTATTTAAACACTAGCTGTGTTTTGTTCCAAACCAGGAGTGTAAAAATTGAAATGACAAAGTTGTAATGATGYTGATGATGCAGCTTCAAAATAAAATCCCTATCCAGTGTGCCTACTGTGTTTAAACAATTGAGTTTGTGAACCAAGCAGCATCACTCATAAAGGTAAGCATCCTTGCTGAGCTGTCAGCAGCATATGGGACACARTTTTGCTTCATGGTACAAAACACAGAAGAAAAGTATCTATCCTTAGAAAGAAATCTATCCATTATAAGCAATTTTTGAAAAATATGAAGGAAGATCATGGTTCTATGACTTTTAGAATCACTGCAGCAGCTAAAAATCCCTGCCCCAGGCATAAAACCTAGTCTAGTATAAGCTGCAAAAACWMWAARMAAAAAAAAAAACAACCTATCAATATCACTCAATCCAACATAGATACACAGGGATAACACAGACAAGATGTTTCTCTGCTCTAATTKTGCAATTTCTTTTTCCTATGCACTTTCTGCTCTGTTGCTGTAAAAAAAAAAAAAAAAAACAAAACAAAAAAAAACAAAAAAAAACCCCACATTGCTGAAATGCCTTCCAAACGAAACAACTCACATTTTTCACATTGGAAAAAGGGGGGGGGGGAAAGAAAAAATTGTCCTTCTTCTACACTTATAGATTTCTGCTCAATTCTCTTGCTATCTACAGGTCATCTGCAATGGTAATCCAGAGCTCTAACCAGCCAGTGTGAGCAAAAATGGCAAAAAGAAACAAACCAAACACCCTCAGGTTTTGTAGCAGGTAATTATTGTATCTATTGTAGTAGGTAATCATTTTCTTATTTCCCATATAAGTCAAACCAAAGGCTAATGTTCTGAGAAGGAGAAAGCAACTTCAAAGCCATAATTTTGATCAGCTTCTTGATTAAGTTTTCAGCTTCTTAACCTGTGCTTGCTCTTCTGAAGTGCTGTCTTTCCTAGCTCTTGCAGTTAAGAAAATATCTACAGTTCTATAAATTTCATTTTGCTTTGCCCTGGAAACAGAGGTCTACAGGTTATTAGGTTAATATGAAATAAATCAAATGAAGAAACTGATGAATTTTGTGATCAAGATGAAATTGAAAGAAATTAAACATTCTGAGGCAACATTAGTTTTCACCATTSTCAGCTTCCAGGGTTCTCCAGTCAATTCCATATGTCTGTAACAACCAACCAGTTTTCCCAAATGATAAATCCTATTTGAAAACTAAATTATTGTAAGACATAAATCTACAGAGACATACAAAAAGATTGCCTGAGTAGGAGCATTAGATACTATAGATCCACTTATTAGCAATAAATGTGTCCAGACCTAATAAAAAATAGATACAAAATTGCATGGCCACAGTTGGCCAAAACATGCATTTATATATTGCATAGTTTTTACAGATTTTTAGAGACTCTCATGTTTTTCTCAGATGTACTCTTGTATTACTTGTCCTACATGAAGATTATTACAAGCAATCTAAGCCATGCCAAAACAAAGAAGACAACACAGGTGGCCAGAAATGGGGAAACCTTAGGTTAATGGATGATCCTGTGCAGAATTTGTGTGTGATCTTGCTGAGTTGAGCAACCCACACGAATTTATTTCTATATTTGTAAAATGGAAATTATGTTTGTGTAGTAAATAGAAAGTTGCCAAACTCWGTCTAACCATCTTTGTCGTGAATCTTTAGTCTTGCCTACCAGACACTTTATTTATTATGTTCCTTCAACTTATATATATTAAAAAAGTTTGAGATGTGAAAGAATACACTATGATGCTGTGATGTGTACACTATGCTGATTAAATTAATGTTAAATCAAAAGTGTTTGACTGATATTTATTATGCCAGGACTAAAACTACTTGGAAAATTTCCGTTGGAATATTTTTCAATGGGAAATACCAACAAAATTGATGTTTTAAGTCTGCAATTTTGAAGTATTTGCTCTTTTTTTTTTTTTTTGGTTGTGAAAATAAAAATTACTTGCACAGAGGTAGTCAGCTAATAGGGACCAGAATACTTTTCTTCTGCCAGTGAGGCTTTCAGCAATTTCACTTGCCACCAGTAAAACTGGCAGGAATTTTGGGTAGGAAGCAAGCCAAAGTATTTCTCTTTGTGTTAGTCCAACCCTGAATTTTCCTGGGAATCTCTTTGCTCATAAAAGTTGTATTTTTAGTTTTTAATCCTGAAGCAGGATGACGAATATTTCCATTATTTTTGAGCGATATTTTTAATTTTCTTTTCCCTGCTGAACAAAAAACCCATTAGGCAGGTAAAAGATATTTCTGAACATCATGCTACTCCACAATACATGCAGATATCATTGAAGAGCCTTGGTTTAACAGGATAAACCAATTCATACCTCTATAGCAAAAGGCAGCAGTTCTGAGTAGTGATTTATCAGAAAATCCAAGCCTTTCCTATGCATCTGACATCTTCAATGCATGAATTTCAGTTGCCCTAGATCAAAAATGTAAAGTGTATTTTAATAATCCCAGTCACATTGCAACAAATTCTCCTGCCTCTAATATATGTTCAATATCCTGGAAATTTGTGAAAATAAGGGAAAATGTAGGTTAGGATGGGACAGGATATTACTCAGAGAACATTCATTAATTCATCTTCTTCCAGCTTACATTACACTGATGTAATTTTTCTAGGAACTATTGCTGAGAAAGTTCTGTGACATATTGTGTAATTGTTTTTTATTTTAACAATATTTTTATTTCTGACTGGAAGGATGAGAGGAAAGAGAGCATCTCCTAGTAGCTTCACCCTTGGATTCATAAGACAATTAAAAGATTATTTTAATAAGATCAAATTCCATAAAAAAATTTTTGCACTGAAAYCTTAAAAGAAGAAGTTATATTTGTAGAAAAGGCATAGTATTTTATGGAGAAACCAGAAKAATGTTCAATTGCAGAACATCTTAAAAGGAATTGTTTATTTTTTCAAATATTGTACCATCAAGGATATAAGTTTTCCCACARTGGAACTGCTAACAAGTTATGTTGTTATACTGAAGAATTTCAGTTCAATTTTCCAGCATGCACACATATACATTGCATTTTTCAAACTGCCACACTGAACTCTGCACTCATTGCAAAACCAGACCTCATCTAGAAAATGCACCTTTGTCATTACAGCTGGGTACTTTGCAGTTTCTATTCTGTTGATAGGTACTCTAAGAAAGTAATTCCTCTTAATCAGGTATGACTTGCCATGAAAAATGAGAGGTGAAATCTTGGGTTGATGGAATATGTAAAGGAATGGGAGATAATGGGAGATGAGAGGGAAGAAAACAATAAAAAGGTTTGGCCACACAGCAAATGCTTTACACTTACATTCTAACATTTGCTTTCAGCTACTGCTCCAAATGAACCTCTTTTGTCTTTCTTATTCCCAGCTTTCAGATACTTTGAGAAGTTTTAACGGCAAGCTGAACATTGAACATTACAGCTGCAAAATCCAGGTCTGCTGTGCTGTGATATATGTTTTGGTAGCAGCAGCATCTGGATGCTTGGCTGGCTGCACCATGGAAAGCCCTGGCTCTAACATTGCTCATATTGGCATCCAAGGAAATTGCCTGAGGATCGGTTTGCTGTGGGGCTGGCTGGGATATGCTGCCCAGCTGGAGGCCATAGTCCTTTAATAGGCCTGTCATTGTCAAGAATTTGATCAAGTTTATATACTTAAGAAAAAAAATCCTGTTCAAATTTCTCRTGATCTTTTCCACATGGAAAGTCCTATTACAGTGTAAAGGAGTTTGTACAAAATCATTGAGTTGAGTTTTAAGGAAATTTTAAGGACCCACTACTTTGGCCAGCTCTTTCACAATCCATATACTAAGGAATATGTCATAGAAAACTGCATTTCTCTGTGTCAACATTTTATTCCAAAATAAAATTGGAGATATCATTGTAAGATAACTGATTATTGTAGGATAACTGACAATTGATAACTTATCATTGTAAGATAAGTGATCTAAAATTCAGATATTTTCATCTGAACGGTAAATAACCTCCACAAGAAAAACCATCAAAAAGTCCTTGAATAGTTAAATGAAATAACCTGATGAAACAAGTTTGGCAAAGTCTTTCAAACATACCTCTAATGGCCATACAGACTGAAGACTGAAAATATTTCCTTTCACTTAGGCTCCCAAAAATATAGACAAGAAGTTCAGGAAACCTTGGGTAAATATATGAAAGTAATTGTGAAATTGAGAGGATTGATAACATTGATTCTATGCATATAACTAAAGRTATTTTTTTTTCTTTAATCACTAATAATCCCTCAATAACAAAAAAGATCAAACAATAGTCCTTAATCCAGAGTGAGTGTACAACTCAGAGCTCTTCTATGTACAGAGGAAATATTGGCAAAACAGCTGTGTGGATATGATTAATGACCATGTATATGTTCTTTTCCTTCCTCCAATGATTGCTAATGTTTCTTATTTACTCTGTACAGCTGGAAAATTCTTTTGCACCACCCTACATCCAGCAAAGATATGCATCAAATACTCACAGTTCTACATCACTGGTTTGGGAACTCTCTCCAGAAATCCTTTGTGAGGGCAGAGAAAAGGGTGCAGAGTTAATTTGAATACTCTACTGCAGTTTGCCAGCATCCCAGTTTCATGTRGCCTGCTCACTATAGTGAGCCTTAWTTGAAATTACAAAATKTATAAATATGCAGAAACTATCTTGCTCTTCATATGTACATGCTAGTAAAAGTATTTTTGTTGCAGTAAAACTTCTTGTCCTTTTGCTGGAAAATGTTTTATTAATATGACAGGGAGTAAACGAAAAAAAAAAAAACAAAACACGAACTAAAGGTGATTCCTTTGGCTTTGTTTGTTGAAAAAGTCCATGCAGATCAGACAGACCTCCTGCTAGGGCCAAAATTGTTATGATTTTGAG
This sequence comes from Malurus melanocephalus, assembly GCF_030028575.1. Classification (NCBI taxonomy): domain Eukaryota; kingdom Metazoa; phylum Chordata; class Aves; order Passeriformes; family Maluridae; genus Malurus; species Malurus melanocephalus. The sequence continues at coordinate 14,893 of NW_026623828.1, read as the reverse complement.
TGGAGCAACATCTTGTAGAAGTTGCCAGACCAGATTTATAAACAATTGCAAATCATGGCTGGCTGCTTTAGTAGCAAATAGCTAGGAAGAGTTGTATACAGTACCTACCAAAAAATGGTCAGTGTTAGGGCATTCCTGGTCTGGAATTTTGTATTTGTTGACAACAGACAGTTTTTCATTTAGTTCACACATTCACATGGTCACTTTTTTCCCTTTGCATTTCTGTGATCAAGTCACCATAAAAAGAGGTAGACTTTATTTARGACCTCTGAATACATATTCAGGGCATATAGATTTCTCCATTAGTTACATCCATCTCTTAAATTCCTAACTGAATTTACACGTTGTAATTCTCTAGATAGAAAAGGTGTGCTTTTCCAGACATTTCAGTGTMTGGGATATCTGCTGGTGATCTGAATGGGCTCATAACATCCATTGATTAAATTTCTTCTTAACACTGAAGAAATTGCATTTGTTACATCAAAAGCATTCTAAGACACTTTGTGCACACGTACAGYGAACAGGAACTCTCCATATAGCTCTCTCCAGTAGCCACATAAAATTTTCCACTCTAGAGGTCTCTGCTCCTCAGTGACTGGCCAGCTCCTCTAGGGATTGCTTGACACACTGCAATTTGAGGGAYAAAGGTATGCCAGAAGCTACGTGAACAGTTTAATATAGGGGTGCAATTCCAGTGCACAGCAATGGTACCCATTAGTGCTTAATGTACCACTATAGATGCTCTGTTTTCTAGATTTAGTCAGTAGCCCAGCTCCATATTATTCATGCTAGTGGAAAGTTGATGGCAGTCCCCATTAGGCAATTAAAACTACCTTCATATGGTAATATCTCATTGTGCTATCTTGGTTCTGTATAACTTTTAGCAAATGTTTGCTTTAGGTTTAATACACTTTGCAGAATTCTGCAGGGGTAATGGAATTATAGGGCTCTAGTTGGACAAAAAAAAAAAAAAAAGGATTTTCWCTATATCTCTTGTTGCTAGAAAGTGCCTTTTTTACTGAAGTAACAGAGATACCATCAGTAGATATATTAAAATACTTTATCCATCCAATGTGCTTTGCAGCAATACTTGCAAATAGAATTCAGCACCTTTGCTAAAATATAAGGCTGCAACTGTCTTTTCCCTTCTGCTGTAGAGCAGAAGAAATAATGTGATAACACCTTTTCTGATCTTTTGACACTTTGTCTTTTATTGTTTAGATACACATATATCTTTTTGTCATGCTAATTCAGTATGATAGCAACGGGGAAGGAATGTGAGATCTGAGTAGTGATGGTACTTCACTGCCTAACTTCTTGTAATTAAACAGGAAGAATGCTTTTCATATACGATTTGAGTGAACTTAYGCAAATTCTGTGCTAGCATCCAGTCCATCAGACATGCAAGACTGCTGCAGGATTTCGAAAGCATTTTGTACTATATTTTGTGCCTCCTTTTTTGATTAACATGGTATTTTAATTATCAATAAGAAGAGCTTAAAAAGCACAATATCCTACAAAAATTATTTKAAATATATATGGGACTAAATTTGATATAATACACAATGGAAATGTTGTGTTCAGAGAAAGACTGTAAAGGTTTACTGACTATAATAAGAATTTTTCTATTAATTCTTCTGCAGTTGATAGGATTAAACCCCATGAATTTGTATTAGTTTTAGTGAATTACTGGTGCAATTCCTGGCTTCTGTAAAACCATGCRTTTGCAGAGCAGTGATTAAATAATAAACCATCTGTTCTACTAGAAGCCTTTTTTCTGTCTCTTGTTTTGATTTCCATGTTCATAGTAATTTAGAAACTTGGCAGTTGTGGACACAAAAATTATCTGCAGGAAAGCACAATAATGCATCTCTATTGATTTTCAGCRAAAAACTTGTATGAATTCTTTCTGAACTTCATTCAAGAAAGTTATCTGCCTGAGGTTTGATTCACATCTTTTAATGTATTGTTCTTGATGTTTTCTTTGAGTGTATTTTTCAGGTTGTTTTTTTTTTGTTTGTTTCAGAAATGAGATCCAATTTTTAAAAGCCTACCCCACTGAAAAATTGTGCAAATGCAAATCAAGAAATTCCTTGGACCTTCAATAGAAAATTATAGTGTTGTATCAGTATTGTGTGCCTAATTCTGGAAGCTTTCATCTGGACTTAATTTTTAAGGAACCCTCCATGTCTCAGTGGGTGAACTGTTTTAACAAGTAGGTAGAAATTAACACAACAGAGGCATTTACTATGTACACAAGTACTGATACAGATTATATATTTATGGACTGTTGAAATTCAAGAAAAAACAGTGGAAGGAAATTTCCATAAAGCACAAATGACACCATGCCTATGTATGTAGCTTGCATCTTGCTCAGTATAAGTGACAGCTCTTAGATTTGCTAGATTTGATTTTAATAAAATATTTTTTTTTTCATTAGCTCTTGCTGTAGAAAGTTATGAGAATATTATCAATAGTATGCAGAAAATGGGTAGGCAGTTGAGGGCTTGCTGTACCCACCTACAGCAGATGCTCTCAATCCCAGAGAACTAGAGGACATGATGAGAGAGATTCTACTATAAGGATGTAAATCTTAAAATCCTTCCAAGTATGAAATGCCCATAGGCTCAAATCTTAAATCCATGTGTATAGAAACTGCCAGGACTGGTTCTGTCTTCTAAAACATATTAGGTCCAAAAAAAAAGTTGTATGTAATTTTTTTGTGGAAATGGAATAGTCATTTTCATGACTGGTGAAGAAATAAGTTCAGACTTACACTGGCTGGTTGGGGGTGTAGAATTTGATAAAGAAATAAAATCTTCTCTGATGGAAGATTCAGTAGGTAAAAGGATCAGTCCTTTATATTTTACCTATAAAAAGATGAAGGTAGAATACTTTATCATTACAACAATGCTATAGAAAAAAGTGATCGGTTTCTTACTTTAAGCCCTCACATACTAAGAGGAAACTTTCTGGAGTTATTTTAAAAGCTAGACCTACTATAAAGCATAATCTACTGAAGGGAATGGTAATTCCTTAACAGTTTTCCTGTAAGGAATCATATTTTTTGCTGGACTGTGTAACTAGTGCTAGAATAATTAAGTCACATTATCAAGAATAAAAATTTATAGATTAGTAAGGCATCAATATTTGTCTTATAATTGACATAATTTGTGACATTTCTGTGGCAGAATAGATCTTCAACTTTTCCTTTTGTCATGGATCCTGCCCTTTACCTGCAAGAGGGAAGCAACAAAATATTTTTTTGATACAATGAAGTTCAATGGCAAATACAACACCACTTTATTCAAAGGCAAGATTTACTTGATTATTTAATGTGTAGAAGACAGGGTCAGACAGAATTGTCAGGGATACTCTCCCATTGAGTCATGAGATACAGAAAGGATGAAAGGACCCCCTTGCTTTCCAAATTCCTTCTCAAAGAGGAATCTAGATGTGACGGGATCCATTCCCGGTCTCAGGTTTGGGCAATGGTTTATGTCTAAGGGATTATGTATGGATTTATTGCCCATACCAATATGGGCAATAAATGACTTTATATGACTTAAAACTGAGAAACTGTTGCAGAAAGGAACTTTTCAACCTCAAGGAATAACCTGGAGATGCATCCCTGTTCAAGGGGAAGTAATGGTATGCAGGATCTTGGGGAGAAGGAGAGGGGAACCAAACCACCACACTGCTCTAAATGCATAGTTGTACTTGAGATTTTCACTTTTCTAGAAGTTATTAGGTATTGACAGAAGAAGTATGGCTAAACTGGCAAAAGCAGAGTATAAAATGACTCTGAAAACAGTGACCTGATTTGAAAACCTGCATTTTGCTTGCAGCAACTTACATAAAATATACTAGACTTGCTTTATCTTTTGCACTAAAAAGCATTTGGTGACCTTATATCAAGCATGTAAAAATAAAATCCCTTTTAAAGAACTTTTCAGGACTGAGTTAAGCAGATTTTTTATCACTGCCTTGACAAAACTGCAGGAGAGGAACTTGAGCTTGTCAAAATAAATTATTATCTTAAACCTCAAATATATAATAGTCTTCTTACAGACAGTGAATTTGTGACAGAGGATCRTCACCCTCTGCTGCCAGTGGAACAAGGTGTGAATATTTGCTTTTGAGGTTAATCAGCTGCATTACTCAGTTTATCTGACTGTCAGGAGATTTCTGACCTTGACAGTAGTGATCTAATTCCGTGCCTATTTTTTAAAATTTCAGCCATGAATGGATAGCAGGAAGAGAAAGCATGGTTCCTGGCAGCCATGGAGGAAGCAGAGCCTGTTAAAGGTCTGGGGTTCTGACCTACTGGTTTTGAGAATAGGTAAATCACTGAGATCCGGAAAGCTTAGATTAGAGGTTTTGGCAGGATTTTGCTGTTTGGCAAGGCCACTTCCTCACGGTGCTGCCCTTTCAGGCAACAAAGCAAGTGAGAAAGAAAGAAACAGTGTCCTCAGAGATGGATATATTTGGACAAAAGCATCTGAAAGACTTTGTATGTGCTTCTGAAAGTAACCAGTGAAGTCAAAAGGGCATAAAACTCAGTACCTTTATCTTTGTGGGTCTGCCAGCTTCAGTGGTTTTGGTCTCCTGCAACTGTTCAATGTAAGCTGTCCCTTACATTGATTAACTAGAGGAAAGGACAGGCCCTAAAAGTTAAATGATATTATTTTTCACCTCCCGTCATTCCAAAACTTCTAGTGCAATCTTCATATAAAGATCAACATTATTTTCCTCTTTTTGATTTGTTTTGTGTTTTCTTAAAATCAAGGAATTTGTATTTGGCCTCAGTTTACGGTCAAGGTGATAAGGTATGTGATAGGACTCCTATGATACAAGAGAGGGACTCTCTTAGGAAATGGAGAACAATCCTCAAAACTTATATCTTGAAAAAATAGATAGTAATAGGACTATATCAGAGTGACATATATTAAATAGATATTAAAAAAGAAGGTACTTTAATCTCACATTCTGAACATAAAACTATTCCTGAATCTCTCTTTTCCCGAAGAAAGAATGTCTATAACTTTAAAGAAAATGTCTATAGTTTTAAAAATCCACTTCCACTTTAAATTTTCCTGGCATCACTGTGTTTTAAGTACCTAATTTTCTTCTTTCCCAACAAAGTAAGCAGTAGATTTTCAAAAGTGCATTTTTCCTTGCAAAACCGTTATAACTAGGTATCTCTATGTCTACACTCTCATGTAAATGTATGTATATTCTTAAAACAAATTTGCTGGCTGCCTACTAATGTCCTAGGCTTCACCGCAGCAGCCCAGTTGTTCATATCAAAGGTATGAAAAAAGGTTTCAGGATTGGAGTTGGAGCATTCCAAATCTCTGGCATCTTTTGAAAAAAAAAATGACAGCATGTTGCTGGTAAAATAAAAGGTGTTTTCTGTCAGTCAACCACTCCTTGCACATGTCTGTCCATAAACTTAATAAAAGAAGGAAGATGACTGTGAATATTTTTCCTAGTAACAATGTTATTATGACCATTTTCTGAATCCATATTCTCCATTTTTCTTTATAATCTCAGCTCATTTGATCTCCATAACACCGATCTGTCATAAAAATAATCAGCGTAGAGTTTAAGTTTAACCTTTTTTTTTGTTTGTTTGTTTTTTGTTTTTTTTTTTTTTTTGTTCAAAGGCCCAACATTTTCCTTCTCATCATTCAGAAAAGATCTTCACTCAATCTGTGGTAAGAAATTTTAATTAAAATATTTACAATAGAGTTTTTAAAGACATCTTATTTTGATTCCTTTTTAGAAAAACATTACCTCCTACTTTTATCCCTGAGGGGAAAAAAAATTAACATCTTTTATCAATTTATTTTTTATTCCTAATTGTTACTGTAGAGGTGTCAAAACAATTAGGTCAAGTGGTGGTAATAAGCCCAACAGAAATAAACAACTCATCTTGTGACTTGCCATAAAATTATTCAACTGCAGTTTGCAGTTTAAATTTTGTTAAATTTATGACAGCCAGTTTAATAAATTGAAGACAAGAATAGGTTTAATTTTATGTAACACATTCATTAGAGATGTCTGTCTTTTTTTAAGAAAATATCAAATCACTAGACCCATCCTCTGTTCTGCTTTTTCCTAAAACAGCTGAGGAATAAATCTGTTTAACCTCAGCAGCCTCTGAAAATTAAACAGAAAAAAAAGAGGTTGGAATGACTACAAATTAGAAATTAGCCTGGCCATAGGGCAATTTTTATTAACCAGATAAGGTAATACTATCTGATAATAATAAATCATACAATTTCATTGGTATGTATGTTTTTTACAAGATAATTCTTCATATTTGCACTATTTACTATTAACAATCTACTTCAAAATGCCTTCCTAGAAATACAGGTAGACATAGAAACAAACATACTTATCTGTAAACACACATCTATGTATTGGCTCATATTTTTTCTTTAAGTGGCATAAAATTTAGGGAACACAAACTACAGTAATGAAGGTTATAGTTATACCTCCAGTTTTTAAAGGGTACTACTACTAAAGAAATTTCATCAGTCTCTAATTTCAAGCTGTGCTCATCTTTTAAATAGATACCAGGAATGTCATCTTCCCTGAAGAAGAAATCTTGAAACTCCCTCTGAAACTGGATAAAGAAAAACAAACACAGGCAAGGTCTTGCTTTCAACAGGAAAGCTTGRTATTGGTATTTGAGAATTAGAAACAAAGGACAGGCAGAAAATTTTTATCCTTAGTGTCTCAGAACTACACTTTGCAGATGTTTTGTCTTGTTGCCAGATATCTGGCTTGAGGTGGTTGATAATGTTAAGTCCTATGCCAAATCATTAACATCAAGATTAATTTCTTTCTACTAGTGCCAACAGGCTTTGGATCAAAATGCACCAGAGTCAGCACTGCAGATGCTTCACATAATTTTTCTTCAACCCTTGTTAAAAGATGCTGCAGGTACCCTAAGACACCATAACTAGGATTGACACAGAAAACTGTAGGAGACCACTTTTCCTCCTCATCATCTTTACAGCATCACAGGAAGTGTTGAGTTGGAATTGACCCACAAGGATCATCAAGTCCAACTTGATGCACAGCACCGTGTCATACTAGGTGTTAAACAGCACACAGCAGACATATAATTGTAAATGTACTAATGTCTGAGAATTCTGAAATTTATTCTCATAGACTTTGCAAGATTTATTCTCTTTTTGGAGYTCTATACTTAACAAGGACTGGTACTGTGGCAGAAATTGAGGGAAAATCAGGCCTTCAAGAAATCACTTTTTTTCCTGGAACAAAACCGAAAACTTCTTCAAGAGTTGTGAGATACTTACTGCTTTCAAGGACGTGGTTGGAACACTGGATATTTTGGGTGTAAACTCTATAAGAGATGTTTGCTCAGAGTCAAATTATCTTAGGAGGGACAGTGAGGCGCCAGACATGATCTAGGCAAGATCTAACAGTCAAAAGAATTTAGAAAAGTAAGGAAAATACAATGGCAGATTATTAATAAATAGGAAGCTCAAAGATTAATTTTGGCATTGTTTTTTGTTCTTTAAAATGACGGGGCACAAATATAATATCATAGAGTCAGACTGAAATCTAATTGCCTTGGAATCAGACTACCTTGGGAAGGATTTCTGTCTCTTAGATGAAAATAAAGATTCTCACTGTTTTATTTTGATACGGGCAATCTAGATGAAGGACAAGTGGCGTGAGTCACTCCTAATTAATGCAAACATAAGCTTTGTCTCATTTGAGGAATGGAATAAAAATTGTCCTTATTTCAACTGAATCAGCTCACCAGCTTCTGAACCATACAAACAAGTGTAGTTTTTTCTGAGCATATGTCTGTCCTTCTCTGATCACAAAATGAGGCCCAGTTGGGTGTCTTCCCCAGATGACACATTCACTGGCAGTGTCAGAAGTTGTCTTCCACACACTCCAGGAACCACCTAGACTGTTTCATCTCTGCTGCCTTGTGTTTTCAGCAGACAACTGGCAAGCTGAAGTCCCCCATGAGAAAGACGACTAGTGTTCATGAGACTGTCCGAGCTGCTTGCAGAAGATGCTGTCAAGAAAYGTCGGGAGATCAGCACACTSACCACCAGGRTGATCYGCTAGGACTCAGTTTTATTAACAGTAAACACGCTTTTTATAACCACTCTAATGAACATCATGAATATTCTAAGTAGACACTTCTCATTGGTCACTTTTAAAACACATTTTTACAAGGGATGTATATTGCAATCTTCTGAGGGTACTGCATCAGCTRGGGKGGTCCGATAAGAACCCTAATCGGAAAAGAGGGCAGGGACTGCCTATATGCCTGTTGTTACATTAGCTTCRCTGTGGTTGGCTGATAACCCCGAAACCAGGCAGCCCCACGCYGGCCACGAGCCTTGCCACGCAGCTGTGTTTCATAGATATTTCCCACATCTCCCCCGTTTTCTTTAAGCAGAGATAAGTTTGCTTGAAAGGCTTGATGCAACAGCCTATTCAACATCTCTTGTAAACAAGTAAAGAAACAAAGTCTAAAAGGCAAAACTGACAGMGGGATCAAAAGAATACTAATACACTATTTAACAATGTCTTTTACAACACAGCAATTCAAAACAATACAGAAATTATTGTCTCAGCTCTACAAGGCTGTTATACTTTCATGGTAGCTATTAAAATCGTGACGTGATTACTAAGTAATAAATATGGCATGAAGGGGTACAATATCAGTGATAGAAAGAATCCATCTGGCCTAGCATTCAAGATTTAGGATTGGAAGGTCACTGTTGTTAGCAAAACTTCACTGCATTTAAGCAAAACAGGAAAAGCATATGTATGTTATGGCATAGACAGTAACACTGGTCCTACTAGATAGAGCTGCGTTTCACTGTGAAATAAACAGAGGTGCAAATGCTCCGTAGGATACCATTTAGACATAAAATGGCAAAATAGATATCAAAAACTTATTCAGTGAAAAAAAGGGTAATTGGGTTATTGTATAACCTAGAGTCTGGTAAAAAAGGGGCCTCAAAAAGGGTCAGAAGTTCTACAAATTAAGTGCCTTTTCAGGTTTCCAATTAGCCAAGGGATTCCATGCTTTATGCGGGATCAGATTCAACACTGGCCATCACAGCACCATTTTTGTCCAGTGTCATGGGATYATTTCCATCTTCCTTAGAGCTGACCCAACTTAGCAYTGCCTTYCTTCAGAATGCCATYACTTAGTAACYCTCTTGACATTAATACAATGAAAACAATCAACTAACTTTTTCCCATCCCTATTATCCTATAGTGAACAAACAAGCAAAAGGAACAAGCAGAATAACAACAATAAACTCCAAAACAATAAGGTTAACAAGGTTACATCAATAAATCTTCAAAACAGTAACTGTAGGTTAACTGAAGTCTGCATACTGTCATTTGGTCAGCAGCAAGGGACAGGGGCAGTTTCTTTGTGCTGTTTCTTCAGACGATTCTCCGACGGCTTCTGAAGTAGCCTTTGGGGACTGGCCAGGTCCCACAGCTGGCTTCGTCCAGCGAGCTGGAATCCACCTAGAGCCTGTCGGGGTAGAAACGCACAAATATTCTCCGCCCTAAATGATACCTTCAGTTGGTCCCTGCCAGATACCAGTCTCTGGGTCTCGACCAGGTCTCATAACATACAGTGGCTTGTAACTCAAGAAGCAGTCTTYGAATCAATGTGGAGTATATTCTTACAACTCTCTTCTACCCTAAAAAATACCTTTGTTATTTAAGTTAAATGTGTGCATCTTCTATTCAGGAAGCAGGTGCATCTAATAAAGGAAGGCTGAGAGAATCAGCAATGTACTGCTACAAATGGCACACAGAACTGCAGCCCAATTTACACCTGCTGCAATAGTTAAATCACAAAGCTGTTGAGAAAATAGGGGTAAAATACAACTCACTTTGAGGTCAAGTCCATTTACACATTACTAGCTGTGCAAGGGTACGAAAAGTTTGACTCCTTTTGTTTCACACACAATACCCACAAGAGTATCACTTTTATGTCAGAGTCATGCGGCAACAACCAAAGCTCTTTCAAAGAGACTTCAGCAGCAATTTAAGAAACTCAAGTATTGCYCTTACTGCAGATATACAGACAACTGCACCTTTCTCGTGCTTACAGCAGGCAATTTTCAATCACTGGGCAAATGTTGGTACTAGGTCTATTGTCTTGTCCCAGTATTCAGTATGGGCTGAAGTACACAAGCCAACAGCCCTGACGGATGCTGCACTGTGTCAACTCTGTATGGCATTGTGTTCTATGTTGCCCCTAAATGTTGCCTCCCAACATTTCAACTCTCTGTGCCATTTCACACTGGCATAGACCCACACAAAGCTTGTTTTTCTCCACGGCTAAGAAGTCATTGCTAGACTGGATATTATAATCTCTCAACTTCACACTGTTTTTCTGTGTATGATTTGAGGTCTTAAATCTTCTGAAATATACAGAGCAACTTATCTATATTCTTATAACTCTTAGGAGCAAAGCCTATTCATGTTAATAMAGCAGACAGTWAWTACACTTGTATCTTAGAGCAGTAAGCACTTCCAGGARAAGAACCACATCTCTTTTCCCAAAGTGCAGCCTGAGAAGATGCAATAACTATTAAAAATCTAAACATAAAATACAAATACAGAAGCAAAAGAATGTTGTTAATAATACTAAAAGACAGAAACACACTATGGTTAACAGAAGYTTCAAGTAATATTTCAGATCCAACTTCAATCCTCTTCACAGGAGAAGATGCTCTGAGATTAGAAAGAGAAGTTCACACTAAAGTGTATTTTTTGTAGCACATGGGCATGGTCAACAGACCCATCCTTGTGACAGCTATTTTCAAAAATAAAAATCCAAACAGAAAGACATCATTCTCATTAGCATTCATATTAAGATGTGCATTGCTGAAAATAGCTGTTTTGTTCAATGCAACCAGTAGACACGATGTGCTGCATCATTTGTGCTCTATACTATCAGAAGATGCTGTGTGTGCGTGCTTTTTAACATCCTAGTATAAATCTTGCTTATGAAATAAGGCATATTGAAAAAACAACATGGTCTTTGCAGAGGTATGATTTTCTAAGTCCTCAGAACCTAAAGGCTTCTGTTGGTCCTGACCATAATATTTTAAGGTTCTGATTATTTTAAGTTTCAAGATCAAGCTTATATCATCAACCAGTTCACACTCCCCTTTTTGAAGTGGAACTTTGATCCTGTAACTGGGAACTGGTTACACAACGTGAGATACACTCTCTAAAATAAATTGGTTTAAACTATGCCATAGAAATTCTCAATTCTACAAACCTAGATCATTAGATTCCTTGTTTTATCAAGTAAACATTAAACTTTGTGACATGAAATGAAAAACACTGTCAGTAGATAACTAGCAACTAAGAGTTGCTAGCTCCATTCAGTTAATTTTATTCTTAAACAGAATTCTTCTCTCGAATAGCATCTGTGTGTTTTGGTCGAGACAAACTGGCAAACCCTGTTCATATAAACTAATGATGTCTTTAAGTATCAATATTGCTGCAACGTAGTTCAGGCCACCTGTGTATGAAGAGGGCAAGTTAGCAAATTGTGTTTGGCAATTTTCAGGGAAGAGGAAATTCCAAGAGAAAAGAATTCCCTCTCCACTAAAGCAAAGTGGGATAAGCACCCCAAACAGGTGGTCAGACAGTGACTTTTGTGGCTCAATATATACTCTCACTCTGAGTCTCGTAAAGGACTCTGAGTCAGGCAGAGACAAGCAAGYAATTTGAAAAAACACAAAATTACTTTTCATAAAGAAAATATTTGGAGAGATGTCTTGGTCACATAAATATTCAGTGTCTCTGATCACAACAGTGTCAACATCACCTCCTAAATCCAGACCACCTTTTTACCCATGCACTTTAAGGACTGTCTCACCATCATCAATGAAAATGTCAATATAGGAGATATCAGTTCCTTAACTGAAAATTTGAAGTTCTCTGTAATTAAATTAAGTTATGTTGTATGTGAGGAGGGTAAGGTTGATGATGTCCTCTTCACGATCCTCACTTAGTCCTGCTCTGCTGGGTGCAGTCTCTGGTGTTCCAGTCACCACCACCTTGGTCCCTTTTCGCTGGTACCTAAAAGAGTCCTGTGGAGAAAGAAACACAAAAACATCCCCAACCCCAGCACAACGCTAAGCCAGATAGGTCTCCATGGGGTGCTCTGGGACAAGGTTGTGGTGCCAATCCCCATACCCAGGAGCCCAAAGACAYATCTTTCCAAGCATCTGCAGGATCCCAAGGGTACAGGCAGATGTAACTTCTTGGGCAGGAAAGCAGASACTAGCAAAAGAAAGGCTTTCAAGGTGTTTATCCCTTTTGTACACATCTTTTTGCTGATGTTCTCCCTCTCCATCCATTCCCGAGAGTCTACCCAAGTGTCTGTCCCCACAGAAACTCTCCTATTAGTCCGATGGAGCCATCCTCTCATCCATTCCACCAGGAAAATCCAAAGATAAAGGCTCAGCTGGTGTCGSTCTCCTAAGCAGACACTCWCACGGGATGTTTGATCTCCACATGGAGATAGTGTTTCATCTTGGTGGTTTTTCATATCCTTAATCTGATCTCCTAAGATCTTCTGGAGATTCCTGTTACCTAAAACATYTTCCTCTAGTTGTTTTCTCAACATGAAGATATTGTTCAGTTCCATTTATAAGCTATTGATACTGACCCCTTGAAGGTCTTCATTAGAATAGAATAAATACTCTGTTCTTTCCTTAGAGCAAGAATCAACTTCTCATATTTAGCTTCTTTATTAGCTTTCAGAAGGTTTTTGTACTTAYTCTGGAGCTCCTGCAATTCTATAAACAGTTCGTGTAACCTTTTATTCTGCACTTCCCAGATGGATGCATCTTCTATTCTTTCACATACCCCAGTTACATACAGAGAGTCTGTTACAATGTTAAGGGGGCTCAGTTATATTTATAGCCCACACCACAGCTGTCAGCTCCATGGTTTGTAGTGAGTCCTTTTCAGTGGCAGCAATAACTTCTTGTTTCCACTGCTCCTTCTCTTTCCAGGTGATCACGGCAATCCTAGTTCTTTTTCCTGCATCTGTAAATGCAGTGATTGCATCTGGCAGTGGAACAACGACCTTTTGCGACGCATCATCCATCCCCACTGCCCCAGCCATTGTAGTGGTGCGTTTGGAATCTTATCCATGGCTATCACGCATCCGGCTCCCAGCCGGGCCTCTTTTAATTCCACACTGTTGTTAAGGTACCACGTGTTAAGGTGTCTTTCTTCACTGGGATCCAGGTATGATCTAGCTTCATACCCGTGACTTGCAGTGCTCTTTCCCTGCCTTTCTTTATCAGTTCAGCCAACATTTCGATTTTTTGGAAGAGTGTTTTGTTTGTGGTGGGGGGAACAACCATTCCAGTACCCATATCTCCCCCGTTTTCTTTTGTTGTTGTTGTGTTAGTGCTCCTAGCAAATATTTTTCTCCACACCATATCGTGAGATTTATTGGCAGTTCTGGATCTCGTCTGTGTACGCTTCCAGCAGTGACACTATCCATAATTTGGTTTAAAGCTGTCCTTTGATTCTCAGTAACAGTCACAGGTGATGTAGGGTCTGTGCCTTTAAGAAGAGGCCGTAGCTTATCTAGGAGTCCACTGGGAATTCCCACCATGGGCCGCAACCATTGCAAATCTTCAAGTAATTTCTGTGTTTCATGTAAGGTGTTTATTTCAGCTTTTTAGGTACAACTGCTTATGTGCCTGTTCGAGGCTTTCCTTTTTTAGCRGCCATTGCTTCACAAAAGCTCAGTTTTTATCAGCGGGCACAGAYGGACCGYGCCGTCAGGCCAGGTCTGAGCCGATTAGCTCTTTTCTGGGTAGTGCCGGGGGGAGCTCTCTGGCCGTACAGTCCTCCGGGCACGCCCTGGCAGCAGCCAGCAGGGCAGGCTCCCGTGTCTAAAAATCCTCGGRTGGTTATTGTTTCCCCTTGATATTTTAGCATGATGTTGCGCTTAGGCYKGTCACTTAAGCTCATGGTTAATAATGCAAGCCTTCCAGTGGAGCCAATTCCTCCGTCTCCCCGTGTTTGTTGTTGCTACGGAGGCAAAGTTCTTGTCATTTGTTCCAGAGGGACCAGTTGCAAAATCCTCTGGCTCTTCTCAATCCGTAATGGGGGGAACGGGGTGTACACCATGATATAAATTTCCCCTATATAGTCCTTCCATGACTCCCGGCAAAACAAATTTACAATCAGTCCGTTTTTTCCGTGGGACCCTCTCAGGTTTAGATGTCATTACAGTCACTGAGGTTGCCACGTCCAGGTCAAGGCTCCTGCTGCGGCGGGTTGCAGGCTGGCTGCTTTTAGCAAGGTTGAGTTGCAGCGCGGCGGCCAGAGCCGGGACTGGGGCCGGGTCCGGGCGATGGCAGTGGGACGGGGGTGCTCTGGCGGCGGCCCCGCCCAAGCGGCAGCACCGGGGCTAGCCGGGCAGCCCGGCGCCAGGCAGCCCCTCCACCGGCCCGGTCWTGCTGCCTGCTCCTGCCCGGCTGCGCTGGTGTCTCTGTGTGTGTGACCAGGAYAAAGCGCCGCTGCCGCCGCCTGCCCCGCGTGGCTCTGCTCCCCTCCCATGTGCAGTGGGACCGGCGTCCGAGGAGGTTCGGGGGCAGTTTCACTAGCTGAAGGTGGCAGCTTAACTGTAGACACAGCAGGGGATAAGAGGCATATTCCCGGTTTTTCTTCTGAGCTGCRTTAGCCTGACTGAGCGCTTTTTTCTCTGCCTGGTRTTGTAACATTTYGTCATAAACCACCCTCCATAATCTTCCCATTCTTTCAGCCGTCTTGTGAGCTTCTGATAAAGCATTCCAGATCTTATCACCAA